>NW_026888428.1:0-94723 GCF_032173495.1 Musca vetustissima | reverse complement strand
CAATGGCAAGTCTGGCCAAGACTAAAGACAAGGCCCACTACGTGTCAAACGCTGTCTACTTCAAGATCGGGAAGGCGAGGATCGGAGAAGAAGAAGTCAAAAAGAGCAGCGAGGGAGATAAACCCAACAACAATGGCGAGGGAGTCGCGGAGAAGATCACTGACTCCCAAGAAGATCGCCTTCTGGATGGAGTGAGACGGCAACAATGGCTCTGATGGAAAAACTAATTAAAGGTAATATACACGTTGGTCTAATCCAGGAACCATGGACTGTTAAAAACAAGGTCTCTGGTTTAAACCACATAAATTACCAACTATTCTATGCAAACACAGGTTCCCGACCGAGAACCTGCATAATATGTCACAAAAACTTATGCTTTTTATTCTCTCCAGAGTTGTCATATGTTCAGCGAACCTAATAGACGAGGTACAAGAATGGAGAGTTTCACAAGAATATTCCTTCTCGGACCACAGATATATTAGGTTTAAAATCCTACGGCCACCGCCGAAACCCATATATTTTCGAAACAAGTCCAAAACAAATTGGATAAAATTCGGAAAACTACTCAAAGAGAGGCTAGGGCAACAAAACTATGACAACCTAAGCACTGACGATTTAGACAAAAATGTCAACTTTTTAGCGGAAGCACTAGTAAAGTCATTCGAAGAAAGTTGTCCTCTTCGAGAAAGGAAATCTGCCTTCGAAAAACCCTGGATGACCGGGGAGATTCGAAATAAAGGGAAAGAGGTCCGAAAACTTTATAATAGAGCACGCCGCAAGAAATCTACAGTATACTCGGACAACTTCCACGATAAGCAGAAAGAATACAACAAAATTACAAGAACCGCCAAACGCAACTCCTGGATAACCTTTTGTGAACAGGTCGATAGCGTAAACGACGTCTCAAAAATAAAAAAAGTTTCTGTCAAAAACCCACACTCAAGCCGAAACGATGGTAGACAGTGATGGCAACAGGATAGAAACAACTGAAGAAACAATACGGCTCCTTATGAAGGCTCACTTCCCACCGAACCCATCCATAAGTGACGACGTTACGGTAACAAGGGAAGCAAGATCTGTGGAACCCAAAATCGATGAATCAATGGTACGAGATGCCATAAAGAGCTTCTCACCATATAAAGCGGCAGGGCCAGACAACGTCTTCCCTGCGCTTTTACAAAAAGAGGTCGACTATATATCACCATATATAACACGCATGTATAAGGTTTGCGTACACACCCAAAGCCTGGCAGGAGGCCAGGGTAGTCTTCATACCCAAGCCCGGCAAGGCAAACTACGCAACACCAAAAGCCTACCGGCCAATTAGCCTTACTTCATTTTTACTCAAAACCATGGAACGGACAATCGACAGGCGCACAAAACACTCTGGAATAACGAGAGGATTGGAAAAGACACAATAATCTTATGGGGAGACCCAAATGAGGATAAGACTAAGCAAATACTTACGCTAAACAAGAAAGAATTAAGCAGACTGATAGGCATTCTTACAGGACATTTTAACCTGCAGTCACACCTACACAAGATTGGGTGCTCGGGAAGTAGCAGGTGCAGAGCGTGTGGGGAAGACAACGAAACGTTGGAACACTTCCTATGTCACTGCCCGGCCAGAATTCACACAGAACACAGAATTCCTAGAAGAATAGAGAGAATAATTCAATCTAAATAACTTTCCTTCCTAGAGCGCACAACAGGCCTCCTATTGGCTTAAGTGTATGTCCCACAACGGACATGTGGTGGTGTAAACCACCCCTCTTTTCAAACTAACTAACTATAATTTCCATAAAAAATAGAATTTTTGAAATCTGAAAGTTGTGCCATACATTGCAAATTTCTATCGCTACTCGTTACTCGCTGAAATTGAAAAATTCTTATAATTTCCATAAAAAATTTTCGAAATCTGAAAGTTGTGCTAATTTGTGCTAGCCTAGCACAACTTTTCGTCCATACATCGCGAAATTGTGTTTCCACTCGTTCTCGTTAAAATCGATCATATTTATTTGGGGATAAAAATCGTTGTAATTTTGCTCAAAATGCGCTAAATTGTGCTGAGTTGTGCTCGCCTAGCACAATTTTTTGTCCATACATTACAAATTTCTATCGCTACTCGTTACTCGCTAAAATTGAAAAATCCTTATAATTTATATAAAAATTAGAATTTTTGAAGTTTTTCGCCATACATTGCAAATTTCTATCGCTACTGGTTTCTCGCTAAAATTGAAAAATTCTTATAATTTCCATAAAAATTTAAATTTTCGAAATCGAAATCCACTCGTTACTCGTTAAAATCGATCATATTTATTTGGGGATAAAAATCGTTGTAATTTTGCAAAAATGCAAATATCAAAATGCGCTGAAAGTTGTGCTGATTTGTGCTAGCCTAGCACAACTTTTCGTCCATACATCGTGAAATTGTGTTTCCACTAGTTACTCGTTAAAATCGATCATATTTATTTGAGGATAAAAATCGTTGTAATTTTGCTAAAAATGCAAATATCAAAATGTGCTAAATGGTGCTGAGTTGTGCTCGCCTAGCACAATTTTTTGTCCATACATTACAAATTTCTATCGCTACTCGCTAATATTGAAAAATCCTTATAATTTCCATAAAAATTAGAATTTTGGAAATCTGAAAGTTGTGCTGATTTGTGCTAACCTAGCACAAATTTTTCGCCATACATTGCAAATTTCTATCGCTACCTATTACTCGCTAAAATTGAAAAATTCTTATAATTTCCATAAAAATTTAAATTTTCGAAATCGAAATCCACTCGTTACTCGTTAAAATCGATCATATTTATTTGGGGATAAAAATCGTTGTAATTTTGCAAAAATGCAAATATCAAAATGCGCTAAATGGTGCTGATTTGTGCTAACCTAGCACAAATTTTTCGCCATACATTGCAAATTTCTATCGCTACTCGTTACTCGCTAAAATGGAAAAATTCTTATAATTTCCATAAAAATTAGAATTTTGGGAAATCTGAAAGTTGTGCTGATTTGTGCTAAACTAGCACAAATTTTTCGCCATACATTGCAAATTTCTATCGCTACTCGTTACTCGCTAAAATTGAAAAATTCTTATAATTTCCATAAAAATTCAAATTTTCGAAATCTGAATGTTGTGCTAATTTGTGCTACCCTAGCACAACTTTTCGTCCATACATCGCGAAATTGTGTTTCCACTCGTTACTCGTTAAAATCGATCACATTTATTTGGGGATAAAAATCGTTGTAATTTTGCAAAAATGCAAATATCAAAATGCGCTAAATGGTGCTGATTTGTGCTAACCTAGCACAAATTTTTCGCCATACATTGCAAATTTCTATCGCTACTCGTTACTCGCTAAAATTGAAACATTCTTATAATTTCCATAAAAATTCAAATTTTCGAAATCTGAAAGTTGTGCTGATTTGTGCTAAACTAGCACAAATTTTTCGCCATACATTGCAAATTTCTATCGCTACTCGTTTCTCGCTAAAATTGAAAAATTCTTATAATTTCCATAAAAATTCAAATTTTCGAAATCTGAAAGTTGTGCTGATTTGTGCTAGCCTAGCACAACTTTTCGTCCATACATCGTGAAATTGTGTTTCCACTCGTTACTCGTTAAAATCGATCATATTTATTTGGGGATAAAAATCGTTGTAATTTTGCAAAAATGCAAATATCAAAATGCGCTAAATGGTGCTGATTTGTGCTAACCTAGCACAAATTTTTCGCCATACATTGCAAATTTCTATCGCTACTCGTTACTCGCTAAAATTGAAAAATTCTTATAATTTCCATAAAAATTCAAATTTTCGAAATCTGAAAGTTGTGCTGATTTGTGCTAAACTAGCACAAATTTTTCGCCATACATTGCAAATTTCTATCGCTAAAATTGAAAAATTTTTATAATTTCCATAAAAATTCAAATTTTCGAAATCTGAAAGTTGTGCTGATTTGTGCTAGCCTAGCACAACTTTTCGTCCATACATCGCGAAATTGTGTTTCCACTCGTTAAAATCGATCATATTTATTTGGGGATAAAAATTATTATCGAATATCTTCCTTAGTTTTTCGAATTTCGAATTCACCACAACATTAATTTTTTCGAAATTCGAAAATTGTAATTCCAACGTACACCACATTGATTTTAATGTAGAAAAATCACTATATGGCAACTTTTTTATGGTTTTACCAGCTTTAGAAGCTGGAAATTATAATTATTTGTTCTTATACTAAAAGGCGTTTAGTTTATATATGTCTCGAGTATGTTATTCAAAACACGTGTCTTCCTTCGATCATGTTTCCAATGGGTGAAATGGTTCCAAGTTTTGGAGCAACTTTTATATGAAAGACACAGGTGGCTTCCTTCTTTCGTATACCCAATGGACGGAATTGTGACAAGTTTTGGAGTACTTTTTTATATGAAAGACACACGTAGCCCTTCTTTCGAATACTCAATGGACGGAAATGTAACAAGTTGTAATTTATCTGAGTGTTAAAGCTCATTTCTTTCTCTGTGGTAACTTCATATTGTCGAGATTTGTCTTGGGAACCTCTCGGCTTCCCAAGATAATTAATGCGTAATCGGCAGAACGTTATCAGATCCACGTATTACTGATGTACTGGAATTACTGATATTTTGTTGAAATCTCTGATACATATAGGCCACTACAAGTAGGAGGTATTTGAGGATTTATTGTACTGTGACACTGGAATTATGGACAAATAAATTTCCACTTAAATTCCTATATTAAGTGGAAATTTATTTGTCCATAATTCCAGTGTCACAGTACAATAAATCAATATATTATTAGGTAGAGAGGAATGTAAATGTTACCCTGACTTGATCTTGCAATTATTTTATTAAAATTTGCGCCTTTTGATGCTTAAGAAAAATTGTGATTTTTTTGAACACTTCACTTGTTAAATATTAATAATTATTTACCACGTCTGTACGCGTTGAGATATTTCAGAGATTTCAATTCGTCATTAATTTGTCAATTATTCTTTATCTCTTTTCCCTTATTGTTCATAGATTGAGTGATAATCGATAAGTTCGACTGTGTTCAATAACCAATTAAAGCATAAAGGACAAGTTATTTTGGCGACTTTTTAGGTTTGCCAACGAATAGGAAAATAAAAGTAGCAATTTGTGCTAATAAAGGTTACATTTAATCATGGAAAAAACTATACTCAAAATGCATATTACGCAATAACAAACAGTTTAGTTTTTGAATTTTGATCAATTTGTGAAAACACTGTTAGAGAAAACCGCGATAAATTCAATAACTTCTAAAAAAACTATTGTCAGTTTCTAATCAGGAAGGCTAAAGAACACATGGACATTTCACACATTTTGTGGTGTTGAGCATAGATCATACAAAAATCCAGGGTTTACCTAATCTTAAAATTAAATTTAGTTTATATTGCAGCTTATATTCAAATTTAACATTGATAACTTTGGCAGGGGCAGTGAAGTGCCATGGGTCCAGCTAGTTTGTAATAACATTGGATGTAATTAATTCAAAAATTTAACCATTGGATTTATTGTGTGTGCGCAATACGATTTCTTTTCATTTCCCTTGCAGACTTTCGTACGCATTAAAGAGTTAAAAATTACTGTGAAGTTTGTTTTCATTCGTTTTTTTTGCCTTTGGGACATGACCAACATTTGTTTCTTTTTCTACACTTTAATTATTTTCCCTATTGCTGTTTTTTGTTTTTCAATTCAATCTTAAAAGCTAATATTGAAATTTCCCTTTAAATCACGTGTTTTCGTAGGGTCACTAACAAATAATGAAATGTTCTCACATTATGGTAAAGGGATGGAAAACGTATTGTTTTAACTGAAAATTGTTCGGAAAGAACTATTGTGGAAAATCGGGATTTTTTGCAGAAAAGTTTGTTTTGTTCTCCGTTGAACCATGAAAGGGAAATAATGAAAAATTTACCATTTTCCGTTCAAAATTAATTATATTGAGAAATACTTTAGTTTATTTTATAAATTTTTGGCATAAGACAATTTTAAAATGTTGTCCAATAATCGTGGCGGTTCCGATGAACATTGGTCAATATTTATCCTTAGTACTGGGAAATGAAAAGTATACCCTTCACCACACTGTGGCACAGGGTATTATATCTTTGTGCATATGTTTGTAGTAGGCAAAAGGAAACGAGATAGACACATGGTTCCTCTTGAGAATATGCATAGAATCACTTTCGAAGTCGATTTATGCGTGTCAATCAGTCTGTCTGTCCATGTTAAATTGCAAACAAAGTACAGGTCGCATTTATGATTCGAATTGGATGAAATTTGATACAGCTCATTTATTTGGCCCAAGGACAAACCCTATTGAAATTGGAAAAAATCGGTTCAGATGTAGATAAAGATCCCATATATATTTTCGTCCGATTTAAGGTAATTGATGCACTAAAGTCCCTAAATATCTTTCGATTTGCACGAAATTTGGCACAGCGTACTGAATTAAGCCTATACTGATGTGCGCTAAGTTTCGTGAAAATCGGTTCAGATATAGATATAGCTCCCATATATATTGTTACTTTCTTGGATTTTACTTAATCCCGTGTAGACGTTGTTTTATTTCCCAGTGCAGTTCGTAATACATTGATATTTTTGCTTTGGAGTCCGAAAAAATAACAAAAAATATTTTTTACAGGCAGAAACTACGGTTAATAGATAATGACCCTGTATACATCAAAAATTTTAGAACGCCACATTCTCATAAAGAGGAAGTGAATAGGCAGGTCAATAAACTTGTCAATGACAAAATAGTTGAACCATCTGTATTACCTAAAAAGTCGCCAAAATAACTTTTCCTTTATGCTTTAATTGGTTATTGAACACAGTCGAACTTATCGATTATCACTCAATCTATGAACAATAAGGGAAAAGAGATAAAGAGTAATTGACAAATTGATCAATGACGAATTGAAACTTCCTTTCTCTGAAATATCTCAACGCGTACAGACGTGGTAAATAATTATTAGTATTTAACATTTAACAAAAATCACAATTTTTCTTAAGCATCAAAAGGCGCAAATTTTAATAAAATAATTGCAAGATCAAGTCAGGGTAACATTTACATTCCTCTCTACCTAATAATATATTGTAATATATTGATTTATTGTACTGTGACACTGGAATTATGGACAAATAAATTTCCACTTAATATAGGAATTTAAGTGGAAATTTATTTGTCCATAATTCCAGTGTCACAGTACAATAAATCCTCAAATACCTCCTACTTGTAGTGGCCTATATGTATCAGAGATTTCAACAAAATATCAGTAATTCCAGACATCAGTAATACGTGGATCTGATAACGTTCTGCCGATTACGCATTAATTATCTTGGGAAGCCGAGAGGTTCCCAAGACAAATCTCGACAATATGAAGTTACCACAGAGAAAGAAATGAGCTTTAACACTCAGATAAATTAAAACTTGTTACATTTCCGTCCATTGGGTATACGAAAGAAGGAAGCCACCTGTGTCTTTCATATAAAAGTTGCTCCAAAACTTGGAACCATTTCACCCATTGGAAACATGATCGAAGGAAGGCACGTGTTTTGAATAACATACTTGAGACATATATTAACTAAACGCCTTTTAGCATAAGAACAAAAAATTATAATTTCCAGCTTCTAAAGCTGGTAAAACCATAAAAAAGTTGCCATATAGTGATTTTTCTACATTAAAATCAATGTGGTGTACGTTGGAATTACAATTTTCGAATTTCGAAAAAATTAATGTTGTGGTGAATTGTGCTAGGTTTGTGCCAAATTGTGCCGTATTTTTTTTCGAAATTCGAAAAACTAAGGAAGATATTCGATAATAATTTTTATAGACATTATACGAATTTTTCAATTTTAGCGAGTAACGAGTGGCGATAGAAATTTGTAATGTATGGACAAAAAATTGTGCTAGGCGAGCACAACTCAGCACAATTTAGCGTATTTTCATATTTGCATTTTTAGCAAAATAACAACGATTTTTAGCCCCAAATAAATATGATCGATTTTAACGAGTAACGAGTGGAAACACAACTTCGCGATGTATGGACGAAAAGTTGTGCTAGGCTAGCACAAATCAGCACAACTTTCAGATTTCGAAAATTCCCCACATCATTTCAGTGTTCAGTCAAACCTTGAGCTAGCAACAGAAGCTTCAAAAAATTCCGATCTAAACCCCAGCTCAGATAAAGGTCAAATGCATCAGAGGCAGTTTATTTTACACCAACAAGTTGACGTAATCATTTAAAATTCGTGCTAATATTTGATACAGAAAGTTCCTAATAGATTTATTTATTTCTTATTCAAATTTATATTCTATCAAGTTAAAACCAATAAAAATCTATAAACTTGCCTAAGAAAAAATTATGTGAATTTTTGAACTTATTCTGCAAAGTTGATAAACAACGAATTGGCTAATTCCATGTTCACTTCCTATTTCCTAATTAAAACACATTATAAGTTTTATTAACATTTTTCTTTGCAGATGTATTTCCATCATTATTTATAGAGATTTCAACACCTTAATATCAAGATTTAACACCTCATTTTCAATTCCACTAAGTTGGTAATCTCTGCCAGCAAAAAAATAAAAGCTAAATGCTTTAAGGCATTCACATAAAGCACACAATATCAACGTAACTGACATCACCTTCATGTATATCTATTTTCCGTTTACATTCGGGTGTTTTTGTATGTTTATTGTTTTTATTTAAAAAAAGTTCTTGATTGGTTTCCTCTCTGCATGCCGTCAAAGGTTTGTATCAAACTTGAGTACCTTTAAGCTTCACATTTACTGTACGAAAGAAACCATCCGGTTTAATTCGTTTAAGGAATTTAAAAATCCTTAAAGTGGCAGTTCTACCTCCTTTTTCATATCATTGTTATGTCATTTAATGTGTCCCAAAACTTTTCTAGCAATTTTGGGATTTAACACGTTTTAAATTATTTTCAGGTCTTCCTTTGATACATCATACTTTGTTACTTTTTCGTGTATGTTTGTGTGTGTTTTTGTGAGCACCCCTTTATGAAATCTTTATGAAGGAAGTATCCTTTTATTGAAATTAGTTCTTTGTATTTGGCGTAAAGCAGAATGGAATAATAAACAAACTCTTCAAATATATATTTATGAAAACTTTTTTGGGGTTGTGTTAGTAAAGTCTGAGGTTAATCGACCTCAGTTTTTGAGAAAATACAATGTAACGTTGTTGTGATTTTTTTAAATACATAATAAATCTATAATGGAATATATTAGTACATCAGTATATTTAATATAGGCCTTGAAGAGAATATTAGGCTTTAATGTGAAATTCCAAATTCTTTTACTTTAGTTGAATATGAGCTACATGATATTATGACGATTAGAAAATAGGCCCAATTTTTTTGGTAAGATGTTTTTTATACGCCAGGAATTTGAACTGTCAAATTATAGGTATTTTGGTGGAGAAATGCGACTTTAATTTTCAGAATAATAAATAATACGTATTGTGTTATGTCCAAAACTGATAAAAAATTTGATAAAATCGGTTCAAATTTTATATATATATATATATATATATATATTTCTGTTTGTTTGTTTGATCAGTGTTAGCTATAGGCCCCATAGATATAGCTCCTATATATATTTTTTGTCCGATTTTATGTTAATGGTGCACCAAAGCCCCTATATATTTCTCGATTTACACGATTTTTTGCATAGCGTACTAAATTCAGTCTAGAATGATGTGAGCTAAGTTACATATACCTCCTATATATATTTTCCGATTTTAAGTAAATGGTGCACTAAAGATCCATAACTAGGCCGATTGATACAGCGTACTGAAGTTAATGTAAATTTATCTCTGGCAAGTTTCCTGGAAATCGTTTCAGATATAGATATAGCAAAGCTTCCGTGTATAATTTCGAAATATTCATGCTAATTGATTGAGATTAAATTTGAAACAGTGCGGCATATCAAATAGTGTGTCTCAAGTTTGCTTTAAATCGATTTACAAAATTTAGCATAGACTAAAGAATGACATGTGTAGGGATTGATGTTAGTCGATTTACATATAGATAAAGAAGACATATTCAAATTCGTTGAAGAATATATGTATGCATGAACATTTGCTATGTGTGTTTTAATGCAACTACGGATCATCCGATGAGGATATATTTTGTAACGATGAGGATATGTTTTGAAATACATAAAATTCATATGTATGTTTTTATGTATATATATTTAAAAACTCTGGTTTTAGGTTTCAAGGAAACAAAATTTACCACCATTGCAGAAAACCGCGATAAATTCAATAATTTCTATACAAATATTGTCAGTTTTCAATCAGGAAGGCAGGAGAACACATGGACATTTCACACATTTTTGTAGAGTTAAGCATAGAGCATACAAAAATCCAGGGTTTAACTAATCTTAAAATTAGTTTATATCACAGCTGTAATTCAAATTTAATGTTGATAACTTTGGCAGGGGCAGCGTCCAAGTGCCACGGGTCCAGCTAGTATTTTATATTTAGAAATACATTTTTTCGATCAGGACAAAATTGTGTCTAAACTATATATATATAATACTTCGTTAGTCTCGCTAAAACTCGAAAACGGCTGAACGTATTTTTCTTATCTTCGTCTTGAAATGTTCGTGGAGCTTCAGGGAAGGTTTAAAAGGTTCAACAATTTTGAAAATCGCGAAAAATTTGCCAAAAAATTATGAAGCGTATTTGCATTTCCACGAATTTTTTATCGAGCTATTTTGGTTGCACCACGTCATAGACGTTACTTTGAGACATTTTGGGCAAAATTTGACCGCGTATCATTCCTTTAAGTCTACATTTGCCAATTATTGAAAATTTTTCCAAATATTTTTTATTATTATTTTTTTCATTTGGATTGACATTGTATTGAAACTATTTTATGTGAGAATACCTAAAAAATTCAAAAGTATATCATTGAATTTACACGAGATCATTGTATGTACACGTTTTTCATAGAATACACGTAAATGTTGGGCAAATTCTAGGATGGAAAATCAGAAGACATTCTGAATGGAGTTCGTGTCCATTCAGGAAATTTCCTTGAAAATAATAATAATTCCATAGGAACATGTTGTTCCTTAATGTACCAAATCAAGCGGTACCATATTATGGTGGTTATATGCCTAATCATTTGTCAATATCTTTGAACTTATAAAAAGAATACCTCACAAAAAATTGTATCAACTAGTATACAAGATATTTTCTTTGCAAAAATTAAGCTCAACAGGAAAGAGAACTATTAACAAAAGAGAACTATTACCTTATGTGAAGGTTAAACCAAAATCTCCATCGAAAACATTTATTATAACAAAGAGTCTCATGATGTTACCTATTCAGGTTGAATATGTGACTATAAAATTGCAAATTGTAAAAATGGGGGTAAGATCTTAAACATACCGAAAAATTGAACGGGAAATATTTATGGTGTTTTTTAAACGTTAAGGTATAGTACATCATTTCTGTTTGAGAAAATTTGGTCTTTATTTGAAATACCGAAAATGGGGGCGGGGCCAGTATGTGGTAGCTATATTAGAACTTGGACCTAAATAGAGATTTGTTTGCAGAAATGTGACACCACTTTGACACCACTTGAGCAATGGTATGGGGGATACCATTTTATGGGTGTTACCCGGAAACTTGAACCAAAATTGACAATTTTTTGTATGATGATGATCTAAAATATGAAATTACAACGAATTAGCTTGAAAGCGTTAATAGGGGGAGACCCGGACACATGGGCCTATACTGATAGTTTTAAGTAGATATATTTTCTGCTCAGTAAGTATCCCTTATATTAAATTAGAAACATTTCTGATTAAGGCCGTGTCAAAGATCTTCAAAATACCGAATATTGAGAGCGGTACACCGAAACATCAATGTTTTTTGGTACGGAAATTTTCTGCTCAATGACAATCCAAAATATAAAATTACTACCAATTCTGTTTAAAAAATCGTCAAAATCCCTCATATTAAAAATACCGTTTTATGAGGGCTACTCTTAAAAGAGAGCCAATATGGAACATTTTCAATACCAAATATCCTAGGAGTAGTAATGTATGTGCAAATTTCAAAGCTCTCTCTTATAGGGGAGGGCATACAAAGCAAACCTAATATTGGGCTACCGTTATGAGGAAGTCTTATAAATATATTGGGAAAATGTAATTAAATCCGAAAGTCAAACATATATGCGCATTTAAATTTATTAAAAATAATTTTTCCACGAATTAGAATATTAATAAATGTATATCAACAGAAACTTTAGAATGCAAAAATAGAAAAAAAATATTACAAAGGTCTGTACACTCTACCTTATGGTGGAAGATTTAAAAACAAATCTAAAATTCCGGGAATTATAAATAAACAATATTGTTAGGCAAGACAACGTTTCCCGGGCCCGCTAGTTTAAAATATTTAATTTCCAAACAGAACTCTATGTCCAATTCCATTATCCTCAAATATTTTTTTCGTATACAATCACTACCCCATAAGCTATCGAAGAGAGTAAACAGAACGACCGTGATTTAATTTCCATTGTCTAATATATTAAAATGGCCAAACGTTTGTGACCTTATAATCCATTCATAAGGATACAAACAGAAAACTTTAATGGACATTCACGACTGTAATTTCAATTTAGTAAGACATTATAATTACTTTTAGTTTTTTATTAAAAAAATACCCAAAACAAGGGGCGGGAGTAATCCCTAGGTATCTGTAAATGTTGCAGTAAAACTTGACATTCTACGAGTATTATGGAGATTTGTTTGTTAAATGTCCATCGGTCAAAGGTAGGAAACCAATTCAAATGCGTTTTCAATAGCCTGTGTGTTTGTTATGAATATGTTTTGTGTGTGTGTTTAATTTTCTTGGGTGAAGAAGGATGCCCTTTCAAAACATTAATATTCATTTACCCCCGCAAATGGAATATAAACATCACCTCCTAGCATGTTTATGGTTGACCTTAATGCTTTGTGGTTTCTGTTTTCTATTCTCACTTTCAACTTCACTTTGTCATGGTTAAAGATTTTTGTTTATTTTGTCTTTTTATTTAGAAAAATAAATTTAGAAAAAACTGAGCAGACAAAAAGGTTTTGTGAAGGGAAAACTCTACCCACATATTATGTTTCGTTTAATGGTCCGTTTTAGGGTGTTATGATTTTTTGTCGAAAATGTTAAATACATTTTTATTGAAAGCTAAAAATCATTGTAAACATTTTTATATCCTACACAACTATACTGTCAGGGTATTATTGCTGTGTGTAGCCCCAAGAGTTGGTTTTAGGCCCACCTTTTAGTATACCAATCGTCATATCTCGACTAGATGAGTCCATCTATACATGTGTGTCCGTCCGTCTGTCTATTATATGTACAAACGATACAGGCCACAATTATTTACCAATCGTTACGAAATTTCGCATGGAGGACAGGTTCTGGCCAAAGAAGGACCTTATTGTTTTGTTAATGATAGCTAAATATTTAGAGGATCGCTAAATATTTATTTTTGTATATGGTCGATGCCTTTAGTAGGGTTTTATTTTGGACATAAGAAAAAAATCTTAAAATTACACCGTTTATTATATATTGTCCAAAAACTTTGATATATGACTTCCTTCGTGAAATATGAATATGCAGATATTATAATAATCGCGAAAAAGTGGCACATTTTAGCGAAATATGAGAAAAAATAATAAAAATATAGGAGAATATGTCATTATTTTATTATATTTATTACATGCATCCACCTAAAAATGAATTTTAAAATATTACATAATCTAAACACCACGATTAATCATATTATATTAAAATCACACATGTCAGTGTAGCGGTTTGTAAATTACTAACTCATTATGTTGAGTGTCTGCAGTTCACATTTAGGCGACAGTTCGATTTTACAAGTGACAAAATAAAGTGCATATTGTAGTAATTACAAGAAATTTATAACAAATATCGTTTAAATTTATGTGGTAAGATCAATAATATTTTCTTGGGCATATGCAAAATGTGTCAGCAAGTATGTAATAACAAAAAATAATAATAAAAAGAAACCGCTATTTCCAGAAATTAAAAAAAATTATGAGACCTTAGTCGAATGACGTAAGGGACCATGATCGATCAGAATTTATCAAAAAATATTAAATTTCGGTGTCAGGTGCAAGAAAAATATAAAAGTGTTGGATCTAATGATAGCTGTAAATATCTCTGTGGAAGGAAGCGCGGTACCTCTAAACTGGATGAGGACCACATTGCAATGGAAGTGAAGAAAAATCCATCAGTATCCTGTAGAATTATAAAAGAAGATTTAAATTTGAGTGTGTCATCAAGAACGGTTCAGAGAAGAATTAATGAAAGAGGTATGAGAAGCGGGTATGGTGCGAACCCTCAGAAAGGCTGAGGCCGAAGAATCTTATTCATACAGTTAAACATGGGGGAGGTAACCTTATGGTATGGGGGTGCTTCTTTACAACGGGAGTAGGTCGCCTAGTAAAAATTGATTGCAGAATGGCAGGAAAAAACTACGTAAAGATTTTGAGTGAAAATATCGAAGAAAGTGTACGAGAAATGCAATTGGGATCGTTTATTTTTCAGCAGGATAACATACTAGCCGAACGGCAAAATAATTTTTTCACGAAAAATCTATGGAAGTTATGGAACCCCATCGAACATCTATGGACCATTTTAGATACCAAAATACCGATGGAATCGCGGACAAACGTTACAACATTCTGGGAAGCAATGCAAAGAGAATGGAAAAAAATTCCGAGTAACACTTTAAAAAATTTGGTCCGAAGTATGCCAAAACGGCTTAAAGCAGGGATAGACAACAATGATCGAGCGACAAAGTACTAAATAATATTAAAATATATTTTTTTTCACAATTAGTTTACATATTTTCCTATTCTGACCACATACGATTTATAAGTCCATTGAATCGTCAACAATTTGTACCATTAGTGTGTGCTTTTAAGCGTCCTTATCCTAAAGTACTTAGAAAGTAGTAACAAAATATCATAGGTGCCCAAAATTGAAATGCGTTAGTATGTGTGAGAGAAAACAGAACAGTACTAAACAAAATTGTGTGTACATTTTTGTGGTCGGAAAAAATTATCGATGAAATTAATTTTTGTTATTATATAGATTAAAAGCATTATTATAAATGTTTTTATATGAATTACAAATTGTATATGTTACAAAAATCAAATAAAGTTTATAAAGTAGCATATATTGAGATAATAGTCATATTATAAAATATTTAATTCTTGAAACAATTAAATATTTGATAATGTGATGTTTTGTTGTTTTTAAAAGTTTTAAAACATACAAAACATTGCGCCTTCCCAAACGCATTTTGAATAATAAAATAAAAATATACTGAAATACTTTTATCCCTAAGTGTGATTTCGTTGATTTTCTAGTTGTGTGGACACGTCGTCGTGCTCGCACCCCAGCATGTGTTCATTCGTTGGCTGTCAAACAACGACTAATTGAAAGAGCATAACAATGCGTGTGAGTAGGCAGCTACTTTAAAGCATAGTTGGACAGACTTGCACACCAGCGTTGATGGGTTCTCTTTACCAGAGATGGCCTGTCAGAAACAGTGACGTAAATGACATACATTTCCGACGTATAATACATACGTTAAAACATTATTATAAAATCCATTAGGTTTTTGACAAAATAGCTATTTCCTTTAATCAATTTGGTAATTACGCATTCTTTACTCAAATCCATTAAAAATTTTAAAATTTTCTTTTCAAAAAAATTTAGAAATTTTTATTAGTTTTGTTGTTTTTAGGAATAGTCAGATATATGTAAAAATAATATATATTCTTGAAAATAACTTTATATGCTGATAATATTGAAATAAACGACGTTTACTACATTTATTACATTTTATACAGGTATATGACGTTTTCGACGTTTACACCTTTTTAACGGTCGGAAACCTAAAAATTCGTCACACGGACCATCCCTGCTCTTTACATTTTTTGATGTTAAAACAAAAATTAACATTAATGCAATTTTTTCCGAAATTTTTTTAATGAATTTATTTTTTGGACTTCCTTGGATATTATTTATGCTTTCAAAATATTAAATTTAATAAATTCCGAAGAAAAATTCATGTTTTTATTTTCCCTTAAACATTTTTAAGAGAAATTTTGCCCATCATTGCTTTAAAGTATACTGATGGGCTTCATTGCAAAATATCCATTTAATTGCCTTTAATTCGGTATTCACCATAGGGTAAGAAACTTCCCTCACAATTGCCGGTTCCACATAATAGAACTGTTTAATCTTTTCCTTACCATGTCTTACTGTGTTTTATTTGAGAACAATTTCAAAACCTAAATATACCATGCAAATTTCATCACATAACTTATATTTTCAAACTAAATAAATCTTGAAGAAAACGTGAGCAAATAATGATAGCGATTAATCTTACTCTCTCTTTTCGATTTCTTATTACTTTTTTAATAGTAAATCTATTTGCTCTCAGAGTACAAAATAATTTGAAAAGTTCGGGAATGCAAATCTAGTAAATATGCCAAAATTAGATGGCAATACTTCAAAATCAACATAACGGCCACTCAGAAGTAGGCATTACTGTTTACCAGGGAGGTACGCAGGGAGGGGGGGAGCCCGGGGGCCCTCCCCGAAATGAATTTTTTCCACTGTAAATTTATGTTTACAACCGCGAATTTTTCATTTTGTACTACCGGGCCCCCCGAAATGAAATCCTGTGTACGTTGCTGCTGTTTACCATTTTTACTCGACCAAATTTCTCGATTAAAAAGTTTTCAAAGAGAACGCCATTTGTTTTGTGCTCTCTTAAATTTGAGTAATTTTTTTTCCAGGTTTGTGGGTTGAGGAACGGTTTTCGAGTAAAAAGTTGCAAAAAATGTAATATGAGTAGATTCTTTTAGGTTCTGGAACGGAACTTATGTAAATTTATTTTCATATACAAAAGTTTTTTCAAGGCAATGACAATCCAATTAATTTTAGAAAATTAACATATTTTGAGAATATTTTATTTAACATATTTTGACATATAATTGACAATTACTTAAAGATATACGCTGCCCATTTTCGCCCGAAATATGTCCAAAAAGAACTACGAAGAGATGAAACCATAAAGGTTCGATGTAAAATATGTGGCAATGCTAATATCTTTCAAAATATGTTTTTGCAAGATTTTCGCGGATTTTTCTCAACATTTTCTTTCATAAAAACCTTCCCACTGTAATTACCGACAACTGAAAGAAATTTTAATTCAAATCGGTCCATCCGTTCTCAACTGATGCGTTAGTATACATTTTTCTTGCTCCATTTTTATATATATAGATATACAATAATCCTATAATCGATTTTTATAAATTCCTGTTTGCATATTAAAGCTAGAAGTAAAATTACAAATCGAGCTTCAAAATGTCAGCATCATTTAAAGTTAGATGTAGTTATAATTTTGAAAAATGACAAATAAGAGACATAGTCCCCATTTTGTAGGCTTCTACTTTTATTTTGACACGAAGACGGTGAAATGAGTGGCATAGCCACAAATCGATAGAAAATATGACAAAATTGGTTCGCCTGTTTTAAGGCACACAGCTTCCACGCAAATACAGTTTTGATGTCAATATCATGAAAAGTTTGCAACGATTAACCCAAAACTATTCACTTTTTCCACATACTTAAGTAATGCTGTTCGTTAGTCTCACTAAAACTCGAGAACGGTTGAACGGATTTATCTTAGTCTTGAAATGTCACGAGATATTTTTTTTTTTTTTGCTCCACTTTGTAGTAGTTATTTTGAGATATTTTAGACGAAAATTGGTAGTGTCTCATTCCTTTAATTCCCTTGTCAATTATTGAACATTTTAAAAAAAAAATTATTTTTTTATTTTGCAATGTGATTGGCATTGAATTGAAACCATTTTATGTGGAAATAAAACAAAAACAATTGAGAAGCATTTATTTAATGCCCCCCATATCATTCCTATAGAATGCACCTAACATTTGCGACAAATGCATGGATGGAAAATCAGATAATATTCGGAATAGATATCGTGTCCATTCGGGGAATTCGGATTCTTAGATCCATGCCCTAGATTGTTTTGTTTGAAAATAATATAATAATCATAATAATAGCTGAATAGGAACATGTGGAACATGCCATGGGAAGTATCACATGAGGTTTTATTATTGTATGGTTATCGTTGGTCAATATCTTTGAACTTATGAACATAACACCTCGCATGTATCCCAAACCAAAAATGTACACCACAGAGAAAACTAATAACGTTTTAATCCGTATTAAAAAAATGTTTCGAAAATTTAATATTACATCCACTTCAATGAGAAAATGCGACTATATCCTTCAAAAATACAAAAAATGGTCAGTTCCGTTATACGGGAGATACGGGAGTGGACCAATATTGATCATTTTAAGTAGAAATATTCTTTAAACAGTACGAACTCAAAGTACCAAATATTATTAGTTTGAAATACATGTCATTATATGGAGGCTATGCAAATATTGATAATATTTGGTGATACTCAATGATCATCCAAAGTATGAAACAAAGCCTATATAAGGTCGGCCAGTAAGCGAATTCATAGAGAAAACATAAGTTTAAGATAATTTTTTTTGCCGAGGCGAAAACAATTTTTTTCGCCTTTAAATAAAACTAGTAAGGAACGCAGTAAAGTCGGACTGGGCCGACTATATGAAACCCTCACCACTTTGGGTATATTCTACATATGTATCCGAAAAGACGTCGCCTTCTTGAAGGAATTTTGACATAAAATTGAACGAACTTAAATATGTGATTTTTATGTCTTTCTGGAACCTATGCTAAATTTCATTTCATTTGGGCAAGTTTAGAGTCGTTTGCACACAGTGGGAAAGATTTGTGTAAATCGATTTAAAGCAAATTTGACACACGCTATTCGGTATGCTGCACTGTTTAAATTTAATCTCAATCAGACACATATTGACTATTTGGTGTACAATAAACATAAATAAGTCTAAACTATATATGGAAGCAATGCTATATCTTTATCTGAACCGATTTCAAGGAAACTTGAAATCGGTTCAGATAATTAATTTCAGTACGTAATTAATTTCAGTACGTTGTGTCAATCGGCCTAGCTGTGGATCTTTACTGCACAATTTACTTAAAATCGGACGAAAATATATATAGGAGGTGGAAACATCATTGTAGACTTAAGTCAATACGCTATGCCAAAATTCGTGCAAATCGAATGGTTTTCAGAGACTTTGGTGCACCATTTACCTAAAATCGGACGAAACTATGTATGGAAGCTATATCTAAATCTGAACCGATTTTCACGAAACTTAGCACACATCATTCAAGACTTAATTTAGTACGCTATACCAAATTCCGTGCAAATCGAAAGATATATAGGGACTTTGGTAGACCATTTACCTAAAATCGGGCGAAACTATATATATTGGAGCTATATCTAAATCTGAACCGATTTTCACGAAACTTAGCACACGTCATTCTAGACCTAATTCAGTAGTCTATACCAAATTTCGTGCAAATCAAAATATATATAGGATCTTTGGTACACCATTTACCTTAAATCGGGCGAAACTATATATGGGAGCTATATCTAAATGTGAATCGATTTTCACGAAACACGTTATTCTAGACTTAATTCAATACGCTATGCCAAAATTCGTGCAAATCAGAGGATTTCCAGGGACATTGGTGCACCATTTACCTAAAATCGGGCGAAACTATATATGGGAGCTATATCTAAATCTAAACCGATTTTCACGAAACTTAGCACACATCATTCTAGACCTAATTCAGTAGGCTATACCAAATTTCGTGGAAATCAATAGATATATAGGGACCTTGATGCCCCATTTACCATAAATCGGACGAAAATGTATATGGGAGCTATATCTAAATCTGAACCGATTTTTCCCAATTTCAATAGGGTTCGTCCTTGGACCAAATAAGTGATCTATGCCAATTTTCATCCAATTCGGATTAAAAATGCGACCTGTAACTTGTTTACAATTTAACATGGACAGACAGGCGGACGGACATGCATAAATCGACTCAGGAAGTGATTCTATGCATATTATCAAAAGGAACCATGGGTCTATCTCGATTATTTTTGTCTGTTACAAACATATGCACAAAGACATAATACCCTGTACCACAGTGTGGTGACGGGTATTAAAAAAAAATTGCAAAAAATATACATATATCTTAAATATTGTGGTGGATATAAAAATATACTTAACTAGCGGGCCCGGCAAACGTTGTCTTGCCTTAGCAATATTGTTAAGGAATAATTTTCGATATTTTAGATCTGTTTTTTTTCTTTTCAATTTCTATTCATACTTGCATAAACAATTTTTTGTGTATGAAATATCCATGAACATTTTTGGTATGGATAAACATTTTATATTTGTCTCCCATATACCAATATTGATCGTTACATCAGAAACTAAAGAATATCAAGTTTCAGTTGTGTTGGGTCTAAAACATATCGACATTCACATAGAGTAATATTACAGTTCCGAGTATATACTTTTTGATGTTTATGACCGAGTGTTGTTGCTATAGAAAATAAATTATCTTATAATTGAAAAATGTGCGAGGATATTTTACAATTTTTGTTCTTGAATTATAAGCGGTGGAATTGTCGAAATGGCAAACGTTGTTTTCCCTTCTAAAATTTCCGTGGATATAATTTTTGTAATAATTTAGATATCAAGAGCCGGAATTGTGATTCAGTATTCGGATTTAATTAGATTATTTCCCAAAATGTTTATACGACTTCCACATAACGGTAGCCCAATGCTATGTAAGCTTTTTATAGCTTTCACCATAAGGTAAAATGTATATTAAATTTGTCATTCCCTTTGCAACACTGGGGGCCACAGAAAGTATAAGTATATATTATTGATCAGAATAAAAATCTATGTCGAAATCACGATAGTGATCACAATATTTAAGATAGAGATTTGATTGGATGTTTGTTAATAAAAATAGCATATATCGGGGGATGTTGGACACGGGTTTCAACCGATTTTTTTATAATTTGGTAATTGGGGGTTTCAATGTATACCGAACCTACTTACTTAAAATTATTAATATTGACTCAAGTATTGTGTCTGTAATTTAGTATTTGGAGTTTTCATTGTATAGTGAATCTCCCTACCAAAAAGGACGACATCGGCCCACTTTTTATGATAGCCCCCATATACCGTACTCCCCATTATTCTTATTTAGGGGTGTTTGGTTCGGCGATAATTTATTATTTTAAATTCTCATATGGTAGCAAATCTTTCTACCAAAAATTATGAATATTGGTTCACTTTTTAAGATATTCCCCATATAACGGTACAACCATTAGTTTTTAGGATTTTAGGCACATTTTGAACCAATTGGTTAGATACTTTGGGTTCGCATTGGACAACAAATCTCCTTACCAAAAGTTATCGATATTGGTTTACTTTTTTAGGATAGCTTCCACATAGTGGTACCCTCAGTCCCGAACGACTTTTAATATCGTAAATATTATGAAATACTATGCCAAATGACAGGGGAGCATTACGAATAATCAAAAGGTTAAGTATACGACAATGTTTCACATAATGCAGTGGATCAAAGGAGATTTGATGTACATTCAAAATTCCTTAAATCGGTCTGGACCTGCATGGACCTGCATTATGTGGTAGTAGGCTGTTCATGAGGATTTCGTGTTAATGGTCCTTCAAATATTAAGTCTGTTAGAACGCGTCTCTTGAATATACTCATAGTGGTGAAGGGTGTCATATAGTCCACCCTGTATAACTTTCCAGCTTTCTCCACTGGTTTTCATTTCGAAAGTTACAAAGTTATTAAAGGTGGTGCTTTTAAAATATTTACATATATTTTACATCTAACAAATACGTGTTTGATTTTTTATGACTTTCAGAAATGCATTAGTAGCAGTTATGTTTTACATTACTTTAATGTTGATTTTCATCCTACCTACCTCCCATGGTAGTTTTATAAGAACTTGTATTATGACCGCCTATTCATCATATTAATATATTTTCTTTTTTTTTCATTATGAAACCAGGAAACGAGGAAAGGAGTTTGAACTAGTCGTCAGCGTTACATGTAATTGAGGGGAAGCACTAGAACCTACAACACTTTATTAAACACCATGCCATGTTATTGGCCAATATACAAGAATATACAATTCTCTTTTATGGTTTCCATCTAACAAGTAAGTTAAACCGTTTCGCCATCGTCATATTGTTGCAATATTCCTTCCTTCGCTACTATTTCAACATAAAGATAATTTCTTTTTGAAATGTTAGCTGTATGTGTCTTCCGTAAGAAGTTAGAAAAAAACAATAAAATATGTTATTAAGTCAGTGGATGTTGTTGGCAAGGAAAAAAGTTCATCGAGTTGTTGAACTATGAATTATTGTTTAAGTATAATTATTTATAAAAAACTCAGTTTTATGTGAAGGTTTTAAATTGGTAAGCAACGACAATTGAAATCTACTACATGCTTCCAATTATGTATTTATACCCTTCACCACGCTGTGGTACAGGGTATTATGTTTATACCCTTCACCACACTGTGGTACAGGGTATTATGTCTTTGTGCATATGTTTGTAACAGGCAAAACGAAACGAGATGGACACATGGTTCCTTTAGAGAATATGCATAGAATCACTTTCTAAGTCGATTTATGCATGTCCGTCCGTCTGTCTGTCTGTCCATGTTAAATTGTAAACAAAGTACAGGTCGCATTTATTATCCGAATTGGATGATATTTGGCATAGGTCCCATATTCGGCCCAAGGACGAACCCTATTGGGAAAAATCGGTTCAGATTTAGATATAGCTCCCATATATATATATATATATATATAACCGATTTAATGTAAACGGTCCTTACATATCTTTCGATTTGCACGAAATTTGGTACAGCCTAATCATTTAGGTCTAGAATGATGTCTGCCAAGTTTCGAGAAAATCGGTCCATATTTAGATATAGCTCCCATATATAGTTTCGTCCGATTTCATGTAAATGGGTCACCAAAATCCCTATATATCCTTCGATTTGCACTAAATTTGGCATAACGTACTTAATTGAGCCTAGAATGATGTCCGCCAAGTTTCATGAAAATTGGTCCTGATTTACATATAGCTCCCATATATATTTACGTCCAATTTAATGTAAATGGTGTACCATAGTCCCTATATATCTTTCGATTTGCACGAAATTTGGCATAACGTACTGAATTGAGCCTAGAGTGATGTCTGCCTTGTTTCGTGAAAATCGATCCAGATTTAGATATACCTCCCATGTTATTATAGATTGATTTTAAGTAATTGACGCACCAAGTAACCAATAGGAACAAAACGTTCTGAAATTAGTATAACCTAACCTGTGACAAGTTTGCTTGAAATCGCTTAATATTTGGATAGAGCTTCCGTACATATTTTCGCCCGATTTCAAGTAAATTGGGCATCAAACTCCACATGTTAGTCAGATTGACATCAAATTTTGCACAACGTACAAAATTGAGCATAGAATTACGTAGTTGCGTTTTCTAGAAGTACAGACATAGCCCAACGTATGACCTATCTATATTAGTTTGAAGTCGACTTACATACTTTATGGATAGATCTAGGTAGATTCACATTTAGATAAATATCACCTATGTTATTTCATCCAATTTCATGTTAATAGTCCTGTTTAATATACCCATAGTGGTGAAGGGTATCATATAGTCGGCCCCGTCCGACTTTACTACTTTCCTTACTGGTTTAACTTGTCTACAGCGTACGATTGGAAATATTCATAATGGCTAATCGCTAAGGAATTCGTTAGCAACATCATTGTAGACTCAATTCAGTACCCTATACAAAAATTCATGCAAATCGTATATATCTTTCGATTTGCACTTAGGGACTTTGATCCACCAATTACATAAAATCGGACGAAAATATATATGGGAGCCATATCTAAATCTGAACCGATTGTCACGAAAATTGGCAGACATCATTCTAGACCTAAATGCTTAGGCTATACAAAATTTCGTGCAAATCGAAAGATATGTAGGGACCGTTTACATTAAATCGGTTAAATATATGGGAGCTATATCTAAATCTGAACCGATTTTCACGAAACTTAGCACACATCATTCTAGACCTAAATGATTAGGCTGTACCAAATTTCGTGCAAATCGAAAGATATGTAGGGACCGTTTACATTAAATCGGTTAAATATATATATATATATATATATATATATGGGAGCTATATCTAAATCTGAACCGATTTTTCCCAATTTCAATAGGGTTCGTCCTTGGGCCGAATAAGGGACCTATGCCAAATTTCATCCAATTCGGATAATAAATGCGACCTGTACTTTGTTTACAATTTAACATGGACAGACAGACGGACGGACATGCATAAATCGACTTAGAAAGTGATTCTATGCATATTCTCTAAAGGAACCATGTGTCTATCTCGTTTCCTTTTGTCTGTTACAAACATAAGCTCAAAGACATAATACTCCGTACCACAGTGTGGTGAAGGGTATAAAAACTCCATGAATTTAGAAGTCCTCCTCTACATCTATTTCATATTAATGATTGTAATTTATATATGAAACAAATATTTGTAAACTTTATAAAAACTTAAAATTTAAAAAAGAAAATAATAAATAAATAACCAATATATACATATATATATATATATATATATAACATTTCAACATGAACAAATGTTTCAATGGGGTTTTCATATTATTTCAACATGTTTCATGTCATTTTAATATGATTTCATAGTTAATTCAACATTAAATTCGTATTGATTCAAATGTTAAAAATGTGAATTTAATAAGAATTTCACATTATTTCAAAATGACAATCACGTTGATTCAACTAGAACAACACAGTTAAATTAACATGATTTCGTGTTATTTTTAAGAGAAAAAATGATATTTTAATTTTACTGTAAAATCATGTTGAATTAACATGAAAGGATAATGAAGCAAAATCGTTAGGAAAAAATGTTGAATCAACATGATTTTAATTGATTTTTTTCTTGGCAATGTTCTGTGAAGTATTTGTTTACTCACCAATATTCAGAAATGATATATAACAGTCTCGTATCATCAAAGGCTCCATGGATCGATTGATACTTATAAGTTGTGGTATTAAGATTTACCACCCAATGAGAACTCAATATATCAAATTGCAGCCAAATCGGTATATGGGGGTTATATTAAAACGTGGAGCGATATTCATAAATTTTTGATCCGTTAACAATATTCAATCTAAATTTAGTGAATGAAACGCTCCCTCAAAGATAAAGTTTTTTATCAAAACAACTAGCTAATAGTATTATAATCATATCTATTCCTAGAGAAAGTGTCTTCGTCCTAAAGACAATAACATTAATAATTGTAATCGAATATTATTTATATTCTTCAACCTTCCCTTTAAATCTCCAACATAACAACACGACATTAAAGTCACAAATTCCAACATGTTTTATTAGGTAATTAACACCTATTTATTACTTTTCTCCATCCCTTCATAGAACCTGAGTAGCATTCATAATTGCACTCAAAGGGTCCAGCTATAAAATAACTGCCAAGAAACGTGAAAACGACAATAGTCTTAATTAACAAAATTCACCTTTAATAAGCCTTATTTTCATTAGAGCTGTATGCGTTTCTTGCAGACATTGGCATTCACTGCTGTCGCTGGTGGAAGCATATTTCAGCGTCATCATAATTTTGCCTTGTGGGGAAATATAATTCTTTTAATAGTCATTCTTGTAACGAGATTCATCTCTCCCTTCCACCTTACACAAAGACTTCACTGTCTGTCTGCTAGTTCAGCATTCTTTACTGCCTTTTGAAAGAGAGTTTAATGTCTTGTTTTCCCATTTATTTCTGTGTTGTACCTGAAATTCGACAATAACCACCGGCATTCACATTGTCCTAACGTTGCCTCGGTTGTTTCTTTTGTGTACATTATAGTGTCGTTTTTGTGCTATTCAGAAGTGTTGCCATAATTTGATGCTTAACTTAATCGTCTCAAGGTATTTTTATTGCTCTTGTTGTTGTTTTATGATTGTTTCATTTTTTCCATAGAAAATTGTTGTTGTGGTCGTTATGTGTGTGTGTGACAAATTAATTAAAATAGAGCAAGAGAGAATGAATGAAGTACGTGTAGGGTTTTATCATTAAGACTTATAACCAAAGTTACATATTTTTGGGACATCATTTACGTTTTATGTTTACACCGTTGATTGTAATTTTTATACCCTCAGTCATATGGCTAATGAGGGTATATGGGAAATTAAAAAATTCTTTTAAAATTCCATTAAAAAAAATTTTAAAAATTTTTTGCGAGCACATTTATGATTTTTGGTACACAGGTTAAGAACAATATGCTAATTCGAAATCTGTTCGCGTTCACAAATTCGGATGCTGCGCACAAAAGTTATAGCGATTTTAAATCTTGTATTTCAAATATAAATTAAATTAATTCCTATCCGTTGTAATTCGCGAATTTTTTCACAAATGGATAAACACATTTGTTTTATTTGCATACTAGTCAAATCACATTGAAATACGGTTTAATTATCGCGAAAAAAAAGATATCTGAAAATGAAATAAATTAATTTTTGAATTAAAATAAAAAGTTTTTTGAATTTCCGATTTTTTTAGTATGGTGCAGGGAATTAGATTTTGCCTTAATCTTCTAAAATATGCGAAGCTTTCTTCCGCAAATTCTTTTAGATGATTGTTAAATATCGGTAGATTCATCTGATAAGAGTTTCGACTTTAAAAATGACTTAATATATTGAGTCATTTTTAACATCAAAATGATCAATGTTAAAAAGCATGCAATTCGCGTATTCGTTAAAATCAGCTGATGCGCATGCGATTTTCGTATAAACCGAATCAATATCTTCCAATAATTATGCATTTTTCGATGTTTCATTTAGCGGCCAAAGTGTGCAAAAATGACGCAACGTGCATACGATTTTTATGCGCATCAGATTTCAGTAATCTGCAATGAAAATACACAAAAGTACACCTATTTTAAAAGGATCGGTTAAGAACCGCGGATGTGCCTCCACAATCGATTTTTGATAAAATACGCATATTATTCGCGTATCGATATATTTTTGACCTATTTTCACACAGATTCGCGAATATGATAACACAAGAATGGATATATGTGAAATCAATTCGAAGGAATCCGCGATTATATACGCGAATTTGTCAAAATACGTTTTTGCTGTTTTTCCCACATTCAAGGTACCTATATCCGCCGTTTTATTTGCCGGAATTGATCATGGATGGGCTCATTAGATCCGGCACGTAAAAAAAAACTAAAATCACGCGGGGTTCCACGGAATTTGAATGGACTTTCTTAATTTTAGACCCAAAAAATATGTTTTTTATAAAAATTTACGCACCAAATTTTCGTCTTTGGATCCCAATTGCAAATAAGCTACGGTGAGCACATACATGAGATATACACTAAACGAAGCAAAATCACGAGTTCTACAATTCTATAATCAGTTTAGTCCATTATCTGGATGCGCGTCCTAATTATAAGAAAAATTCAAAAAACACCGAAAATCCGGCTTCAAAATGTCAGTATCCATTTTAGGTGGATACAGTGATTATATCGAAAAATCATTCATTAGAACCATATAGTCCATGGGGTATTCTGCAACTTAGTCACTGATCACATGTGCGTGCGTTGTGTAGTTTATCCAAAAATCAGGAAGGAACACAAAAAAAACTCGTTGGCTTCAACATATTTTCACCCATTTTTTTACATTACCACCATCACAGCTTCCACTCAACTTATTATTTATTACCAACATTTTAAGATTTTGACGAGAACACTTCATTGTATAGAAATGAATTAAAATTATATGCAATATGTTCATATTTCGCGAGTTATAACCTTGCAAACCTCAGCTTCAAGGAATTTAAAAGATTTTTGTAATTTCCCATATACACTTTGATACGGTGAAAATGTGCCTCAACGAATTATTGGTTTGGTCCGTTTCAGAAAATTTGGAGTCGATTTAGCCATGTCCGTCCATGCGTTGTCCGTCTGTCTGGCTGGTGCACACGATAACTCTCGAAGCCAGCAACCGATTTCGTTCACACTTTGCACATCTTAATACACCTAAGTCTGTTTTTACACGGTCTTTTTGTACACTGTTTTAATATAACACGGTTTGAAACTTGAATATTTTTAATTTTTTTACACGGTTTTATTCCATTTAGCACGATTTGAAATTTTATGTATTTAAATTTTTTTGTCAAATTTAATTTTTGCGAAGTATGTCCATATCACAAAAAAGTATTTATGAAAGAAAAAAGTCAGAAACCAGCGATAGTATCGATAGTTTGCGAACACTAGCTTAAATATTTAAGTGAATTCCCCTTTAGCACCAATTTAGGGGAATTCCCTTTTTACAATGTTTTTTTTTTTACACGGCTTCTTCTGGAACCAAGCCTAGATCAAGTAGGAAGATGGGACCCATTGGCCAACTTCTTCTAGTACTCCCCCACAAATGGTCAAAATTTTCAATATTTGTAAATCCAACATTAGGCGAATGGAAGATCCTATGTGAACCAAACATTGCACAACCCATTATCCTTACGAAGTCTAGATTAAGTCCGAAGATGGGATCCACTAATCCACTCTTTCTGGTACCTCCCCCACAGAGGGTCAACATTTTCAATATTTATAATACCAATATCAAGCTAATCGAATGTCCGTTTTGATCCAAACTTTGCACAACCTATTACCTTTACCAAGCCTAGATACCTCCTTAGTACCTCCCTCACAAATGCTCAAAATTGTCAATATTAGTAAATCCAATATCAGGCGAATGGAATGTCTGATTTGAACCAAATTTTGCACAACCTATTACCTTTACCAAGAATAGATCAAGTTTGAAGATGGGACCTATTGGTCCATTCCTTCTGATACCTCCCCCACAAATGGTAAAAATTTTCAATTTTTGTAAATCCAATATCAGGCGAATGGAATGTCCTATATGAACAAAATTTTGCACAACCTATTACCTGTACGAAGTCCAGATTAAGTCCAAAGATGGGAGGCAGTAGTCCACTCCTTCCGGTACCTCCCTCAGAAATGGACAATATTTATACCCTACACAACTATGTTGTCAGGGTACTATAGCTTTGTACAGCCCCAAGAGTTTGTAACGCCGCGAAATATTGGTCCTAGACCCACCTAGATCTAGATCTAGACATGTGTGTCCGCCCGTCTGTCCATTATTATTTGTAAACACGATACAGGCCACAGTTATGGACCAATCTTCACGAAATTTTGCATGTAAGATGGGTTCTGGTCAATGAAGACCCCTATTGTTTTTGGTAGAGATCAGTTAATATTTAGAGTGTGAAATGGACCAAAAACTTTATTTTTGTCTGATTTTCTGGTCGCACAGGGGCCGCAATTATGCCCCAAACGTCGAAATTTTCTACGGAGAAGGGGATCGGGCCAAAGAATAAGCATGCCTGTTTTGATAAAGATTGGCCAATATTTAGCGGGTCAAATGGACCCTGACTTTTGTATTAGAAATGACAAAATTTATATTCTATATCTATATATTTACCCATGAAGAACAAAGACCCGAGAAGTTGATAGTATATCCAAAAGGAGTGGTTGACCTTTAAATTGAAACCAATTACATTGTCGTATGTACTCGGATGTTGGGGTTAAACTTAAATATTTACAGGTGCTTACGTGTTCATATATTATTTAGTAATCAATTACCACACTATAGGGCGGAATATAGGGGTGATCGCTTTGAAATATTCCATGAGGTTCCAGCCATGGTCAAGGACAACACCTATAATTTTCGGTGATGATTAGATAATAATATTGGGATGAAGTGGACAGAAAACAAGTAGAGTTTGGGTCGGGAATTCCGTCCCAGGTATTCCCGGGATTTTCCGATTTTTTTGACATCGATATTCCCGGGAATTCCCGATAGTATTTCCCGGGAAAACGGGAAATTGTATTTCTAAATAAATATTAATGCTCAATTAAAAATTTAAAAATGTATTATTTGTTGTCGATAATACGACAACTACAAGGGGAGATTTTAAGTGGAAGATGCTCATTTTGAAATCGATTTATATAACAGACAGGTTCGAAATTCGGAAGACGATTGAAGAAAAACTGCTGTTGTAGCAACTGTTACAGATAGGGCGAACGTCATGACAAAATTTATTCTGAATGTCCTATTGAAGTTTTTTTTTTTTACTGGAATCATGCCATACATTTAAATTATTGTTGATGCTGTCTTGAAAACATTGTAAGATCCACAGATATTACAAAATGAAATAAGTGACCGACGTGACTTAAAATGTATATCTAAACTTAAGTTTTTAAGAGACCCAAATTTAATTTTGTACTTTGATTTAATTCGAACCTACATTAATTCAAGAATGGCCCTATTAAATTTAAAGTGAAAATCTCAAAAAAATTTTGAAGATATAGCCGATTTATTGTGTTATCATCAGACTTAAAAGGCGATAACTCAAAAACTATTAACCCGATCGATTTCAAATTTTGGGGCGTTTCTCTGTGTGTATAGCACTTCTCGTGGTGAATTTCGTGAGTGTTAGACGTGATATTTTGTGCTCCCGTATATCGGATTTTGTGCAAAGTAATAGTGCGTTTTCGCGTTTGAAATTGTGTTACGGTGATTCTTGGTGGTTTTCTCGGTGTTCGGCTGAAAAAATCATAAAATCGGTGGAGTTTTGGCCGAGTTATATGAATTTCAATTTTATTGAAATTCGGACATTTTGGTCATTTGGTGTTGCTGTATACATCAAAGGGTGAGTTGGCGACATATTTATTTTGTTTTGTTAGTGCTTTAGTTAGCTGTTGATACTTACTGTTCAGTGGCTGGTACAACTGACCAACAGATGTTGGTTTGTTAATTGGCTATTGTAGTAGTTGATGCAACAACCATTGTTGTCGTAACAGCTGACTGTGGTGGATTTGGTTTTTGGTTGGGAGCAAAACTAAATTTTATAAGAAGTTCCCAGTCGGGTACCATTACTAGTGGTACTAGTACTTAGGTACCAGGACTAGGGGAAATGGAGGAGAAGATGGTGGAGAAGGAGAAGAAGGAGAATAGTGGTATGAAGGAAGGTGATAGTGGGGGTGAAACTCTCACTGAGTCGTCCAAGCCCAAAAGGAAGTTGAAGAAGAGTAGGGTAGCATTTACCAGTGTGCTGAGCACTAACGAGGATGAGGGAAAACGGCATAAACCGGGGACCCCGTTCGCTGCTGAGATAAAATTGGAGATGGTGGCAAAAATGGATACTGAGGTTAAGGACACGGATAATGAGGATCTGGATATGAATACGGAGAATGATTTGTGAATTTAAGAGGTGGCCAGCAGACCACATGATGTTGTCTGCCAGTTGCACCATTTATTCGTCAATGAAGGAACGTGCGAGGGCTCGCCATTGAGATGGAGTTGCTGATACTTCAACTCAATTGTCAGCGGTCGAGGTCAGTGATGTACGAGTTGGGATAGGTGCTACGGAGCTCGGGGGCGCTGGCTGCCCTGTTACAGAAGCCGTACACCAGGTATGGTGTAGTTAGATGATTGGCGGGGGGACGCGTGTCTTTACGGACGAAAATGGAGATTCTGCCGTAGTTATTAATGACAGATACATTAACAGTACTACAGTTAGTAGAAGCCAATGGGGCGTGTGTGTCCGTATAGAAGGGGGTTTTGGTAAAATGTTCCTTGCTAGAATCTATTGTAGGTATAGTGCAATTTTAGATCCTTATCTGGAGTATATGAATACGGTGCTACTACTTGCGAGTAGCAATCCGCTCATCATTGATCTTGATGCTAATGCGTCTTCTCCTATGTGGTATTCCAAGGTAACTGGTCGATCTACTAGTTATCAGAACCTCATGAGAGGCCAGGCGCTTAGCGAATGGATGCTTTCGATGGGCTTAGTATTCTTAACGAGCCAAGTGATTTATATACTTCCAATTGACCTAATGGAGCAAATTCCATCGACGTGACGGCTGCAAATGGGGCAGCAACAACAGTCTTTGACTTTAGGTGGGCTGTTCCTGACAGTTGGGGGGTGAGTGATCATCGGCCTATAGAGGTTAATGTCACTCTCCATCTACGTACGAGGGCGCCCGAACAGTCTCGTAAGTGGCGGGACAATGCTGTGGACTGGAGTTACTACTCGGAATTGATTAGAGAGGTAGCTATGTCTATAGAGAACTTTAGGCTACTGACAATCGACGATCAGATTAGTGAAATAGATCGGTGTATGTGCACGGTAAATGATGTGTACCTTGGTAGACTTCGCGAGACTAAAGCAAGTAAGGTCCCTTGGTGGACCCGTGAGTTAAATTCGATGCGTAGGTTTGTGTCTGTGGAAACGATTCCAAAGTGCTCGGCGGTCTGAGGCGCAGGATTTGGCTCAGCGTAAAGCTGACTATTTTGCTGCTCTTAGGACGTACAAAGACAGTCTAGCAAGGGTTAAAGACCAAAATTGGAGGAGCTTCGTACTCGACAATAGGGTACCGTATACAAAGTATGTAGAGGTACAGGCAATTAATTGTCTTCTTGGAGTGAGCGTATAGAGACGTTACAGACGTGTTTTTCCCGGATGCAGAAAGGGTTGGTGATATTCCACATTGGTGGAGATTACTGATCCGCCTCCTCTGGATAGATCGGAAGTGGACATAAGTTTTAGTCGAATTAGATGCGGAAAGTCGCCCGGTATGGATGATATGACTGGAAGGATGCTTAAGGCCATCTGGAAAGGCATACCGTCTCATATCGAATTGATTTTTGAAAGATGTTTAAGAACAGGATATTTACCTACCGTGTGGAAACAGGCACGCGTTGTAGTCCTCCTTAAGGCCCCCGATAGGGATTGGAGCAACCCCCGCTCCTATCGTGGTATCGATCTTCTTCCGGTGCTTGCGAAAGCATTGGAGAGTATAATGGTATCGTGACTACTGGAGAGCTACATCGATGGTTTTGCTAATGAACAATTCGGGTTTAGACAAGGTAGATATGTGGACGATGCTTGGCTACATGTCAGTAGTGTAGTTAGTCAGTCGACTGCCAAGTATGTTTTGGGCATATTTGTAGATTTTAAAGGTGCGTTTGACTATCTCTCCTGGGATAGCGTGCTCACGCGGTTGCAGGAGGTTGGTTGTCGTGAGCTAGGTGTTTGGCGTAGCTATTTTAGCAACAGGAAAGCTTGTGTTGTAGGTGCCAATGCCACAGTTTGGCGTGGTGTCGCCCGTGGGTGTCCTCAGGGTTCTATCTGTGGTCCATATATATGGAACCTTATGATGGATACTTTGTTGCGCTCACTGTCGGCATCGTTTCATGTGTGTGCATATGCGGATGACCTCCTCATTATGGTTGAAGGCCAATCTCGTCTTGAGCTGGAAACCAGAAGTGTGGAGGCCATGCGCACAGCGTCTGAATGGGGTAGTCGAGTTGGTGTGGAGGTGGCGTTCGACAAGACGTCGACTATGTTGCTGAAGGGCACTTTGGCGCATACACGTCCTCCATTCATTCGTGTTGGCGAGGTTAGCCTCAGATATGCTTTACAGGTTAAATACCTGGGAATAGTAGTTGCTGAACGCATGAACTTTTTAGTCCACATGAAGTAGTTAAGGGACAAGCTGTTAGCATTTACAGGGATTGTTAGACGCATTCTTAGGAGTAACTGGGGCCTGGGCAGACGTGCTGTCCGTACCATATATGGTGGGCTATTTGTTGCATGTGCAGCATTTGGTGCGCCTGTATGGTACAGGGCAGTTATGTCTGTGGAAGGATCACGTAGGGTACAGTCTGTACAAAGAGTAGCTCTATTAGCTTGTATGCCCGTTTGTACAACAGTATCTACTGACGCTTTGCAGGTTTTATTAGGTGCAGCACCCCTTGACTTGGAAGTAATACGTAGAGCTATTATTTTTAAGATCAAGAAGGGACTGCCGCTTTCAGAAGTCGATTGGATTTCTGCATCTGATTTGGCTGGGGATCTTAGGAGGAATAAGGAGCTCTTAGATGAGTGCCTTGTGTCTAGGTGGCAGACCAGATGGGACGAAAGCGTTAATGGACGGGTGACATACGCCTTTATTAGAGACGTGACATTCGAACATGATCGGCGAGACTTCGTCTTTAGCCTTAGTCTTGGCTAAATGTAAAATGTTCCTTGCTAGAATCTATTGTAGGTATAGTGCAATTTTAGATCCTTATCTGGAGTATATGAATACGGTGCTACTACTTGCGAGTAGCAATCCGCTCATCATTGATCTTGATGCTAATGCGTCTTCTCCTATGTGGTATTCCAAGGTAACTGGTCGATCTACTAGTTATCGTAACCTCATGAGAGGCCAGGCGCTTAGCGAATGGATGCTTTCGATGGGACTTGGTATTCTTAACGAGCCAAGTGATTTATATACTTCCAATTGACCTAATGGAGCAAGTTCCATCGACGTGACGGCTGCAAATGGGGCAGCAACAACTGTCTATGACTTTAGGTGGGCTGTTTGTGATAGGGGGGGCTGAGTGACCATCGGCCTATAGAGGTTAATATCACTCTCCATCTACGTGCGAGGGCGCCCGAACAGTCTCGTAAGTGGCGGGACAATGCTGTGGACTGGAGTTACTACTCGGAATTGATTAGAGAGGTAGCTATGTCTATAGAGAACTTTAGGCTACTGACAATCGACGATCAGATTAGTGAAATAGATCGGTGTATGTGCACGGTAAATGATGTGTACCTTGGTAGACGTCGCGAGACTGAAGCAAGTAAGGTCCCCTGGTGGACCCGTGAGTTAAATTCGATGCGTAGGTTTGTGTCTGTGGAAACGATTCCAAAGTGCTCGGCGGTCTAAGGCGGAGGATTTGGATCAGCTTAAAGCTGACTATTTTGCTGCTCTTAGGACGTACAAAGACAGTCTAGCAAGGGTTAAAGACCAAAATTGGAGGAGCTTCGTACTCGACAATAGGGTACAAAGTATGTAGAGGTACAGGCAATTAATTGTCTTCTTGTGGTGGAGATTAGTGATCCGCCTCCTCTGGATAGATCGGAAGTGGACATAAGTTTTAGTCGAATTAGATGCGGAAAGTCGCCCGGTATGGATGATATGACTGGAAGGATGCTTAAGGCCATGCGCACAGCGTCTGAATTGGGTAGTCGAGTTGGTGTGGAGGTGGCGTTCGACAAGACGTCGACTATGTTGCTGAAGGGCACTTTGGCGCATACACGTCCTCCATTCATTCGTGTTGGCGAGGTTAGCCTCAGATATGCTTTACAGGTTAAATACCTGGGAATAGTAGTTGCTGAACGCATGAACTTTTTAGTCCACATGAAGTAGTTAAGGGACAAGATTTTAGCAATTGCAGGGATTGTTAGACGCATTCTTAGGAGTAACTGGGGCCTGAGCAGACGTGCTGTCCGTACCATATATGGTGGGCTATTTGTTGCCTGTGCAGCATTTGGTGCGCCTGTATGGTACAGGGCAGTTATGTCTGCGGAAGGATCGCGTAGGATACAGTCTGTACAAAGAGTAGCTCTATTAGTTTGTATGCCCGTTTGTAGAACAGTATCTACTGACGCTTTACAGGTTTTATTAGGTGCAGAACCCCATGACTTGGAAGTAATACGTAGAGCTATTATTTTTAAGATCAAGAAGGGACTGCCACTTTCAGAAGTCGATTGGATTTCTGCATCTGATTTGGCTGGGGATCTTAGGAGGAACAAGGAGCTATTAGATGAGTGCCTTGTGTCTAGGTGGCAGACCAGATGGGACGAAAGCGTTAATGGACGGGTGACTTACGCCTTTATTAGAGACGTGACATTCGTACGTGATCGGCGAGACTTCGTCTTGGCTACCTACTGACTGGGCGTGGATCGCTGAATGCATTTTTGCATAAACGAGCCTTGTCCGACACTTGGGATTGTGGTTGTGGTGGGGGACCTGATGACTCACTGCATGTACTGACTCGGTGCAGCTACTATAGCGACATTTGGGACCTAGCTAGAATGGGTATTCACAGTACTCAGGATGGCTGGGATCTGAGCGGGGCGGTAGAGGATGATGATGAGGGGTGGGATGCATGGTGGATACCAATGTCGATAAATGTTGATGTTTGCTATTGCTTTCTATCCCCTTTCAGCGATTGCTTCATTGTTGTGACCCTGCAAATATAAGTTCAAATGGTAGTAGCTTTGCTTATGAAGCTGGGCAGAGGCTATAGTCTGCGGGCGACCAGTCCCGAATCAGTATGAGGTTCTACTGGTAGTAGTTTCGGCTATGAAGCTAGCAGAGGCCATATTCTGTGGGACTGCTCACCCGAATCTGTATGAGGTTCTACTGGTAGTAGTTTCGGCTATGAAGCTGGCAGAGGCTATATTCTGTGGGTGACCAATCCCGAACTATTTGGGGTTCAATTGGTAATAGCTTTGTCTATGAGCCTGACCGAAGGTTTTTCGGTAGCACGGGTGTCAGGGTCCCCTAGGTCCGCCTGACAAGTTGGTGTTGGCCCCCTGGGGAGCATCGTGCTGGCTGTGGTTTAAACTCAAATCGCGGGTAAAGTTTCGACTTGGTGTGGAGTTGCACTGCAACCGGGGTGCCTGACCCTTAGAAAGGCATGAGTTTTAGATAGGCTCCGCTCCTCATCCAAGGAGGTGATCACGTCCAAATACGTGTGATCGTTTGGTACCTACACCTAGGTGTGGGAGCGTTGATTGACGCGTTGTATTAACTGGTGTTAACAGCACCGTGGCAGGCAGGCAGGTACGCACGTACTCTAAATATCTCTGTGTGTGTATAGCTTCCGTATGAACTAGGATAAATAAAATCGATAAAGATCTTCCTTAAAATTTGTTTGTGGTCAAAAATATGCGATTTTCCAAAAATATTTTTTCAATGGTCCCCCATTTTGTTAATGTTTAAGCCAAGACAATAATCATAGTTTATACGAGAGCTAGACATCTACTCTTTCAAACTCCGTTTTTGGATTCCCATGTTCCAGTGAGGAGTTATTATGCCTGTCATCAATAATAAAGACTTTTCCTTAATCACAAAAAACAACAACAAAACAATAACAAACATTTTTTTAAATTATTTTTCTTCATTTTAAATCTTCAAATATATATGTGCAAAGTTACAAACCTTAACAAGCATTGGCATTTATTTACCAGCCCAATGAAAATTTTGAAAATTTAATGCAAATGGAGGTCCCCTTAAATGTAAAAAAAATTGTGGGCATTTTGTCAAGAACCAACAAAACATTGTATTTTTTAAGGACCAGCAGAAGCCTGAATTTTTTTGAGAATATTTTACAAAATCTTAGGGTATTAAGTTTGAATTTAGATTACACAAGTTTTCTTATGGCAAGTCTTTTTTGTATGAGAGTGGTGCAACGGGAATAGAAATGGGAAAAATTGCTCGTACCAGCAATTTTCTGGCAATTCGTTTTGTGTATTTCGTGACGAAATTTGAAATACCAATCCAGAACTTGTTGAATGAGGGTAGTTTTGTCTGCTGTATTCGTATTTCCATTATTTCCTTTAATGTTATTTTATTCAATATTTATTTCCACAACAATAAAAAAAACTTTCACAGAACGTCCAAATATTTTAAGAGATATTTTTTAAAGAGAAATCCAGGAATAAAAAAAATTGGTATATCGACATAGTTTGATGGTAAACAATCCATGGACTCTAAAATAATAAAAGTTAAAAAAGTTTCAGTTTATAATCAATTCGCGGAAAGAAAATGTTCCATTTATTATAATCCCAATTGAGATGTATTAGATAAAATAACTGTAAATAAAACCTTATATTGTAGACGCATATGGGAAATTACAAAAAATCTTTTAAATTCTTTGAAGCTGAGGTTTGCAAGGTTATAACTCGCGAAATATGAACATATTGCATATAATTTTAATTCATTTCTATATAATGAAGTGTTCTCGTCAAAATCTTAAAATTTTGGTAATAAATAATAAGTTGCGTGGAAGCTGTGATGGTGGTAATGTAAAAAAATGGGTGAAAATGTGTTGAAGCCAACGAGTTTTTTTGTGTTCCTTCCTGATTTGTTGCTAAACTACACAACGTACGCACATGTGATCAGTGACTAAGTTGCAGAAAACCCCATGGACAATATGGTTCTAATGTATGATTTTTCGATATAATCACTACATCCACCCGAAACGGATGCTGACATTTTGATTTTCAATGTTTTTTAAATTTTTCTTATAATTAGGATGCGCATCCAGATAATGGGCTAAACTAATTATAGGATTGTAGAACTCGTGATTTTGCTTCGTTTAGTGTATATCTCATGAATGTGTTCACCGCAGCTTCTTTGCAATTGGGTTCCAAAGGCAAATTTTTATAAAAAACATATTTTTTGAGTCTAAAATTAAGAAAGTCCATTCAAATTCCGTGGAACCCTGCGTGATTTTAGTTTTTTTGCGTGCCGGATCTAATGACCCCATCTATGTTCAATTCCGCCCAATAAAACGGCGGATATAGGTACCTTGAATATGTGAAAAACTGCAAAAACTTATTTTGACAAATTCGCGTATATAATCGCGTTTTTCTTTAAATTGATTTCACATATACTCATTCTTGTGTTATCATATTCGCGAATCTGTGTGAAAATAGGTCAAAAACTTATCGATATGCGAATAATGTGCGTATATTATCCAAAATCGATCGATTTCAATGCGATTTGAGAAGTATACAAAGAAAACAAATGTGTTTATCCGTTTGTGAAGAAATTCGCGATGTACAACAAATAGGAATTCATTTAATTTATATTTGAAATACAAGATTTAAAATCGCTATAACTTTTGTGCGCAGCATCCGAATTTGTGAACTTCGAATCAGCATATTTTTCATAACATATGTAAAAAAATCATGAATATGCTTGCAAAAAAAATTTCCAATTTTTTTATGGAATTTTAAAAGAATTTTGTAATTTCCCTTATCTCTTACGAAAACCGTATATCTTTTGTGGGCATATCACGAAAATGTTAGTTAGCAATACGTGTGTACCAATTTCAATTGCTTTCAAAATTCCAATTAAAATCACTGTGATTTTTTGTTTACGTTCTTAAAAGTGCGTAATATTCAACAAAATATCTTGTGATTTGTATAATGTTCAACAAAATATGCTTAAAATTAAACGCATAATGTAGCAAAGACACTCTTACAACAAATAGTGTGTAGGATTCAAAAAGAAGAACAACAAACCCAATAATCACGAGGTGACGCTCAGTTCATCAAAAAGGACCAGGTCAATTTAGAGAAATGGCCTATGATATTTCACAAGGTATTTGATCATTTTCAAAAATTTATGGATCCAGAAACAATTTTTTACGTTTCTGTTATATAAGGAATTTAAGATACTAATCTTATCTGAGTACTCATTTGAGTTTGTAATAACAATAGAGGATATAAAACTTGAAATTGAATCGGCCACTTCATGGTTCCCATAAGTTGGATGTAATATCTGTATATACTATTAAAAGATTGTAACTGACTTAAACAATTGTGACACATCACCTACAGATGATGAGAGACAATGCATGTCATAATTATGGCTGTAAGGCGAAATTGCGAGTATAAAACCGAACAGTAAATATGGTAATTTGTTTTCACGTTTACTACAAAATTGGAATTAGAATGTATGTATATATTTGAAATTTATTAGCCTTCATGTAAATAAAATTTTACCTTTTTGTAGTTAATAAAATATTTTTTTTCATTATATCAACAAAGTATTTCATTTAACACAACTACAAATTACGCATAAATGTGCTTACTTTTGTTGAAAGTTTTATACACTTTTTGGGTTAAATCTTACAACAACAAAGCTGTTGAAAATTACTACTTTTTGTTCGGCGTCTTGTTGCCTATCATTATCATTGTGATTTTAACAAAAATAATTTAGAGTGTGTATATCACCACACTCCAAAGTACTTCTAAATATACGAAATGTTGTACACTCAAGCTCTGAATATAATCTTCCAAAGTTTACAATAATTGAAAAACAATTGAATTTTATAAAATTGTTATTGTAAATTAAATTGCCCTTAGGCATTGTGTGTTATTTTTCGAAAAAGGAAAGGTTGCTCTCATACCCTCACGTAAAGGAACTTGCTCATCGATAAATTCATTTAAATCTATTCCCTACAGGAATGTGCAAATTGAAAAATGTCTTGTTTTCCCATCTATCCAGTTTAGTGGGCTTATTCATGAAAACTGAATACGTATGAGGAGTAGGTTGTTAAAATCGCTAAGGTAGTTGTATGTTCATTTCATTAAGCATAATCGCATTGTCATTGTTTAAATAAGATTTGTACTTTTTTATTCATATTTTGCTGTAGTTAAAATATAGTATAATTGTTTTGTTACTAAGTATCTAGAGAATATTAATAAAGTATGGGGGAATATAGAAGCTAGTGTAATAAATATGGTGTTAAGATTCAATAAAAATTCTGCTTACTAGACGAAAGTATCATGTTTAGAAGGATGTTGAATATTGCACGAACATCAGCAGAAATATTGGCTTGTATTTTTGGACAATCGCTCAAAAACAGGACACTGGCTCAGACGACTTTTATAATATCTTCACTGGCGACAAATCATGAATCTAGGCGAATGAACTCGAAACAAAACAATTCTCGAACTTGTGGGCCTTCGACGACGGGCCATGTTCAACGAAAATTTTTCGACAAAGAAGCAATTCGAAGGAAATGGTTGCCTGTTTCTGGATATGTACAGGTCAAGTACACAACAGTTTGTATTCCAAGTCTCGCTATCAGGAACAATTGCGTAGCATAATTTTCGTCGCTAAAATATCATTTTTAAGTGCTCAAAAATTATATTTTGGATTTGTGCCAATCGGAGTGTAAACAATTTCTTTGGTACATATTCCAACATATTTGGCTTATAAATAGAAGTTGAATAATATGTTATATATTCCAAAAATGGGCAAGAATCTACTACTTATTACTACGATAACATATTTTCCTTTATGATATCGAAAAATATAGTAAAAAATCGTAGATTCTTGCAGTACAGGAACAAACCAATAGTGTCAACATTTATATCATTCTATTTAAACATTTGTTACCACATTGTGCACATTCTAAAAAATTGTTGTACAAATGCCATCCGCATTATCGTTGTTGTTCTTATTGCTGCGTGCGATGTTACTGGCAAGGTTGTCCAATTTGTCTTAAACATTTACACGCGAATATGATGTCAATGCTTATCAGTTTTAGTGATTTCCTCCTTTTAGTTTCTTGTTTTGTAACATTTTTTGAGAAACGAAAGCGACTAAATGGTTATAAGCCCTATAATCAAACGTTGCAGTCATAAAAATGTCCATAATTGCAAAGTTCAGGGGTTATAGTGAAATTTGCACCCAATCATGGACTAACATGAATATGCACTTTAGCACAAGTGTTCTACTGTTAGCAAAACGCTTGGACTTGTCTGTTAATATAGAGTGGAAATAAAAAAAAAATACAGACATACAATTTGTTACCCAATGAGAACCCAAATCGTCGACCGATATATCTCATTTGCAATACCAATCATCTCAGAAGTTTTAGCAAAATTTCTTTGTAAAATTTCAGAACTCTATCTTAATAGTCGCGATCTCTTTTGTGATTTCAATGACGGATATGGCTAAATCGACATTTTATTAAAGAAAAGTCCTTATTTCTGATGGCGGGTATGATAATTACATACTTGACCAAAAATCAAGGTGGTATATATGGAAGATTTTCATACGGAATTTTGGAACAGATTGGATTAATAGTTTTTGAGTCATCGTGCTGTAACACTGTTTCTAAAAGAATGTACTTAAAATTTGAGAAGCTGTATTGCCTTCGCTTGATGCTGACACAATAATTCGGCTATATATTGAAGAGGTGTTGAGATTTTCACTTGAAATTTGAATGAAAAATTCTTGAAAATTTGTTGGTTCATATTAACCTAATGTTTGTGTTTAAAGTAAGAATGTATCAGGTTTTGTCCATTATTTGGAAAATATTTTAATAAATACAGGTTTCATGTGTTATTTATCCCCAGATAAAAGTGTATTATGGCGAATATCACATAGGCGACCCTTAACATTTCTTGTCTTTCGCTTTATCGTTGCATTTTTAATGATATTTGGAGAGAATTTTAATGACATACATGAATCCAATGTACCATTTGGCGCCATGTGATATTGTTAAAATGTTTTTTTTTTTATCGTTGGTTGAAACATTAAACAAACCACAATAGGCAACTTGCTAACGAATACAGCTCCTTCCAACACAACAAAACAAAAATATAGCAAAATTGCATTGCGTGTTTGAAGTAGTAAGGGCAAGGAAATGCCACAAACCCACATTGTGGTACTAGTTTCTAAACATGAAACCAATTTTGATTTACAAAACGAAGAATAAAGAATTTTTGTTTGCTTTCATTTCCTTGGCACAAAAAATGTTTCTTGGTCGAAAAAATCTTATTATTACTGTAAGTGACCGCTTTTAGTTAAGAATAAATAGGAATAAGGCGGAAAACAAAAAATAAAAAAAAAAAATATATATATATATATATATATATATGTGGAGCTATATCTGAATCTTAACCTATTTAAAGGAATTTTTACACATATTATTCTCGACTTATTTCTTTATGCTAGGCAATCGAACAAATTGTGCATTATTAGGTGCATAATTTATATTTATTATATTTATTACACATATATACCGGTTTAACAGAAATATAAATTAACGCATTGTAGCTACCTATGCACAATTTGCATAAATAAGACAACAAATATATGAACTAACATCATTATGGGCCGAATGAAATGTAGGGGCTTTGGAGCATTATTTGTATAAAATCGTACGTATAGCTATCTATACCTAAATCTGACCCGAGTCCAAATACTTCAATCTTTCCTTAATTCAGTGCCAATTGCTAATTTCTTTTTTTTTTGTAATCGGACAAACGTTTGGGCTTTGGTACCCTATTGTGGTATCAAGCATATGGAAGCTATATCAAAATTTAAATCGATTTTTCTTTCTAATTTCAATAGGGTTTGTCCTTGGGCCGAATAAGTGGGCTGTGCCAAATCGACTCAAAAAGTGATTCTATTCATATTCCCAAAAGTACCCATAGGTCTATCCTCGGGGATAGAGCGCTGAGCGATATAGAGACGGATGGGGATGAGAAAATTAGAAAACATTTCGAGAGTGCACATAAAAATACAACATACCTGAGTCCCAAAATACAGAACGAGTTAGTCGAAATAATTGGAAAATACATACAGAAGTCTATTGTTGAAGAAGTGAAAAGTGCTGTATTCTTTTCGGTTCCAGCGGATGAAACTATATATATGAAATTACAAAATTCTTTTAAAATTCCATAAAAAAATTGAAAACATTTTTGCGAGCACATTCATGATTTTTGGTAATTCGCGAATTTCTTCACAAATGGTTAAACACATTTGTTCTCTTTCCATACTTGTCAAATCACATTGAAATACGGTTAAATTGTCGCGAAAAACAAATAGAAGCATGTAGATATCGGAAAATAAAATAAATTATTTTTTTAATTAAATCGAAATGTTAGATTTTTGAATTTTCAATTTTTTTAGTGTGGTTAAGGGAATACGGGTTTGCCTTAATCTTCTAAAATATGTGCCCTTTTTCTTCAAATTCTTTTAGATGATTGTTAAATATCGGTATATTCATCTGATAACAGTTTCGACTGTAAAAATGACTAAATATATTGCATTTACAATACATAAAAATTATCAATATTTAAAAGTATGCAATTCGAATAATTGATGACCATGCGTTTTTCATATAAACCGAATCAATGTTTTTCAAAAATTATGAATTTTTCGATGTTTAATTTAGCGGTCAAAGTGTGCCGCTCAATGCACTTTACTATGCAAAAACCCTAAAAATGGCTAAAAATCACACAACGTGCATACGATTTTTATGCGCATCCGATTTCAGTAATCTCCTATGAAAATACACAAAAGGACACCTATTTTAAAAGGATCGGTTAAGAACCGCGGATGTGCCTCCACAATGCGCATATTATTCGCATATCGATATATTTTTGTCCTATTTTCACACAGATTCGCGAATATGATAACACAAGGATGAATGTATGTTAAATCAATTCGAAGAAAAACGCGATTATATACGCGAATTTGTCAAAATAAGTTTTTGCACTTTTTCCCACATTCAAGGTACCTACATCCGCCTTTTTATTGCGCGGAATTGAACATGGATGGGCTCATTAGATCCGGCACGCAAAAAAACTAAAATCACGCGGGGTTCCACGGAATTCGAATCGACTTTCTTAATTTTAGTCTCAAAAAATGTGTTTTTTATAAAAATTTACGCACCAAATTTTCGTCTTTGGAACCCAATTGCGAAGAAGCTACGGTGAACACATTCATGAGATATACACTAAACGAAGCAAAATCACGAGTTCTACAATCCTATAATTAGTTTAGTTCATTATCTGGATGCGCATCCTAATTTTAAGAAAAATTAAAAAAACACCGAAAATCCGGCTTCAAAATGTCGGCATCCTTTTTGGGTGGATGCAGTGATTATCCATGGGGTATTCTGCAACTTAGTTACTGATCACATGTGCGTGCGTTGTGTAGTTTAGCCACAAATCAGGAACGAACACAAAAAAATCGTTGGCTTCAACACATTTTCACCCATTTTTTACATTACCACCATCACAGCTTCCACCCAAATTATTATTTATTACCAATATTTTAAGATTTTGACAAGAACACTTCATTTTATAGAAATTAATTTAAATTATATGCAATAAGTTCATATTTCGCGAGTTATAACCTTGCAAACCTCAGTTTCAAGGAATTTAAAAGATTTTTGTAATTACCCATATGTATACGATTATTGGCAAAGTATATAAAAAGTCAAAAATTTTCATTTGCTACGTGGAATTAGAAGTATTAACAGGAACAGAAATTTCGACCATATTAATAAACACAGTTACCAGTTTGGGTTTGGATCCAACGTTTTTGTGAAGTCAACGATATGGCGGCGCGCCTAGCATGTCAGGAAATAACAATGGAGTGCATACCATTATTAAATCAAAATGCATTTCTGAGGTATACATTCATTGTTCTTTTCACATTTTAAAATTAAGTTGAAACGCAGATTTGAAAAGTATACTTTCTACAAAAAGCCCTGCTACCTTTTATATAATATTTCGAGAAGCAAATAAATCTTTCAACACATTCTTATTGAGAAACACGATGGGTTGAGCTGCATGATTGCGCAAAAATATTTAACGAATATATAGAATCGTTGAAAGAAATAGGGAAAATTGTCAGATTTAATTTGCATTTATTTCAAAGAAGTAGAAGTTTTGAGTTCCAAGAAAGGTTGGTACGCAAAATTACAAGTCAAACGTAATGATTTCGAACTCTGAATATTTTTATAGAACTACATTATTTGTCCCATGTTTGAACAAACTAATTGTAAATATGACAAGCCAATTTCTTGAAAATAACACTATGCGACGAATTTAACTTTTTTGATGATTACCGGAAAATTCCAACATATTATAAGAAAGGAGCTAAAAAAGAAGACAAGTGTATCGGCGTTTTGAAAGTATATATTCAAGAATTTTGATAATTTTCGAATTAAGATTTCTTAAAATCCATGCATTTTAGGTGTATAGTGTCTTCGGCAGTATTAATGATAAAATATCGAGGAATATTTTGGTATACAACTTTAACCCTCAACCCACATATTGAAGTGGTCTTTTCTGTCCCCTTTTCCAGAAGTGATTGAATACTCATTGAAAACGGAGTGTAACGTGACCGTCGCATAGCTCCACAACATATTCGTTATAAAATACTACTAATACTGTCCACCCTAATATCCATACATTTTTCTTATAAAATACCAGCAATTCTACCCACCCTAATATACATAACGCCATTTTACCTCTATTACAACAACATGACTTATCCGATCAACAATACAACCAAACAAATCATTCCCCCATTTTAACTTCAGTAAATTTTGCACTGTAGCTACCAGCTCCACGCTCGTAGCCAGCTCCCCGCTCACAGCAAACTTTGCGCTCGCAGCCAGCTTCCCGCATTTCACACGCTCCAGCATCTAACACGCTCCAGCACCTAACTCGCTCCTGTATTCAACACGCTCCAGCATCTAACTCGCTGCTGCTTTCAGCTCGCTCCTGCGCTCTGCCCGATCCTACATATAACCGTTCTTGTATTCAACACCCTCCAGCATCTAACTCGCTCCTGCGCTCTGCCCGCTCCTATATTCAACACGCTCCTGCGTTCCGCCCGCCACTACAAAGCTGCAGAGGCCAACGATCGAGAGTAATTACTGTGAACCATATATAAGAACATCTGAATTTACACACATTATCCAATGTCTTAACATCCGAGTATTGTAATAAAAGATACAACTCGTGTTATTATTTAAGGTTTGTGGGTCCTTGAATTGACCCTGGCAACGGTTGAGCTTACCTCAGGCAGGGACTCGACGAAGACACGAATTGCAGAAAAACCTCACACATCGCCATCGAAGATTCGTCGAGTTCGATGGATAATTGTGGATAATTGGAAACACACGACTACCTTACCCCCGAATCTCTTAGCTGGATATATCTCCTTAAACGGGATCAGTTGGTACAGAGGTTTCATACTGATGGACTCAAAACCGAAGGATATACGGTCGACTATCTTCGGAAACAGCTCAGCAGACACATTAGGGAGAAACGAACCCAGGCATCGGCTCATTGGAGAAGGAAGTGAAGGCATCTACTCATGAAATTTACCATGAGACCACAATAGAGGTATTTACGGCGACCAACTATCATAAAACCATGTCCCCCAATACGGAAGTCATCAGTACTATACATAGGTGGTCGCTCAAATTTTCGGGTGAACAAGATCTAAATGAGTTCCTGAGCGGTTCGAAGGACTGATAGAATGTCATTCCATTCCCCGAGATTGTCTCCTACCTTCTTTACTCACGGTATTGGAAGGTAATGCCCTAAAATGGTACCGGGTTAAACGGAGTGAGATTAATACATGGACAGATATCCGAACAGAGGCCTACACATTTTTTCTATCCAAACGGCACCATAGTCAGATCGAACATTCGTTCCTCAATCGTAGTCAACAGAATAGAGAAAGGGCCAAGTTTTTCATGATGACCATGATGACAACTTCCCGGCGGCACCTCCAGTTGAAGAATATTGAACTTCTAGATCGCATATATGACAATCTATGACCACAGTAATGACATGATATATGCAGCCAACATTTCCTACACCAGGGAGACCCACTGCTGGTGCTCCAAGCGTCTTGGACATACCCGACACTTGGACATACCCGACACTGTCGACAAACCCCATGTTATTCTGTTCCTACTGTGGACAGGACAACGTCCTTTCACGGAATTTACCATTCCCGTATCTATCGAGGAACTCAACGTTGACGCCCTAATCGACTCGGGAGCATCCCTGAGGTACATAGACGAAAATATGCGGAAAACGCTACGTTCGAGAGGCGTGCTTCCTGGTACATCTAGTAGAAGGATTCAAATGGCAGACCAACGGGTAGTGAATTGGGGCAGAATCCACGGGCCTCTCGGTTACGGTAATTCCCACCTTGGCGGAAATTCCCACTACCGCAAACTGAATGAAGCCAGTGAACGCGATGCGTACCCCTTATCACAAATTTACGCTATACAGGACCAGTTAAGAGGAGCCAAGTTCATATCAAACATGGACTTAAAGAACAGCTATTGGCAAATACCACTAGACGAAACTTCGAGGCCGTGTACAGCCTTTACAGTCCCGGGCAGGAGATTATTCCAGTGGAAGATCATGCCGTTTGGCCATATTCCACCCCTGCGACCTTTCAGAGGACCTTGGATCAGATCGTTGGGTCTGGCCTGTACCCGCTGGTATTTGTATATGTGGATGACATAATTGTCCTCGGTTGAACATTCTCCGAACACCCAATGACACTGAGAACCATCTTCGGAAGATTAAAGAATGCTGGACTGCAATTAAACATGTAGAAATGCGAGTTTGTCCGTAAGTCCCTCAAATATTTAGGAAACTGACTGATCCGGACAAAATGGAAGCGGTACAAAGGAAACCCCCTCCTACCAATTTGAAGGAATCGCAAAGATTCTTGGGAATGACATCATTGTACAGGCGGTTTATCCCAAATTTTTCAAAAATTGCAAGCACCCTTAATCGTTTGTTGAAGAAATCGGCACGATGGGAAAGGGGCGACGGAGACACTGACATTTTTAAGGAATTAAAACAGAAACACAAAAAACACTGAAGCTCCAGTACTAGCATGTCCAGATTTTACCCGGTCTTTCTATTTGCAAGCCGATGCTGGTATTGAGAGTCTCGGATTTTCGGCTTTTCCAACGCCATTCAGAACATGAATCCGTAATTGCACGACCTCGAGAGGAAATATTCAACTACTGAACAAGAATTCAATTCTTTGGGCCATCAGGAAGATGCGACCTTATCTAGAAGGGTACCGTTTCACAGTTATCACTGATCACAACTTTCTAAAATGGCTGCACTCACTACAAAACCCCTGCGCCCGGCTAGCTAGATGGGCACTTGAGCTCTAACAATTTGATTGTGATATAAAATACAGAAAGGGCGAGATTAATGTTGTTACACACACTTTATCCTGGGACCCTTTACCTAATACTGACGAATGTTTCACACTCTCCGCTGTTCCCGGTGACTGGTATAAAGGAATGGTAAAAAGAGTCAGCAAGAACGTCGAGAGATGTACACAACTACAACAGACAAGGTGACAGATGCGCGCGATATAAAATAGAGCAAAAAGCACCATGCGGCCAAATTCAAACCATGCAATTTTCCACCTCGAGGGAAATTGTTTTCGCAGATTTTATGGGCCCTCTACTCCGATCGAAACAGGGAAATACCTCGCTAATTGTGATTGTAGATACATAAATTTAGTCAATGGGTGGAATTAATCCCCACTAGACGAGCAACAGCAAAGTTAAGTTCGGATGCCCAAAAAAATTTCTCACGGACAACGGTGTCCAGTTTACATGTCGGTTACTGAATTCCTTTCTGGAGGATCATAACATTGAACACCGAACGACTGCCGTTTACGCCCCCCATGAAAACCAAACTGAACGCCCCAATCGGATAATAAAGACGATGACAGCCCACAACACAGGGTCTGATCACCGTATTTGGGACCAGTGTCTACCCCAAATTGCATTTGCCATAAATACGGTCGTCAGCGAATCTTCCAAATACTCTCCAGCCGAAATAATCTTTGGTGGCAATCCTGTCTTCCCTACTACGACGCCTATACCGTCCACCCGTCTACCCCAAATTGCATTTGCCATAAATACGGTCGTCAGCGAATCTTCCAAATACTCTCCAGCCGAAATAATCTTTGGTGGCAATCCTGTCTTCCCTACTACGACGCCTATACCGTCCACCCAAAAGAAATAAGATGTATAAACAAAAATCTTTTAAATTCCTTGAAGCTGAGGTTTGCAAGGTTATAACTCGCGAAATATGAACATATTGCATATAATTCAAATTCATTTCTATAAAATGAAGTGTTCTTGTCATAATCTTAAAATATTGGTAATAAATAATAAGTTGCGTGGAAGCAGTGATGGTGGTAATGTAAAAATATGGGTGAAAATGTGTTGAAGCCAACGAGTTTTTTTTTGTTCCTTCCTGATTTGTGGCTAAACTACACAACGCACGCATATGTGATCAGTGACTAAAGTGGCCCACACACGTCAAACATGTGCGTTCGATCGGTGTGAATCGAAGCAATGTTTGACGTGTGTGGTACGGTGTTCACACCGATTTGCCGGTGCGCACACCGATCGAAAGAAATTAAATTTTTTTAATTTTTCGTTGTGCGACGCGCACATGTTTGACGTCTGTGGCCTGGTGTGAGGATATTTTCCCATTTGTTGCGAAATTTCGTGGAGTGCGGATCAGCGGACAATGTCAAACATATGCAAAAAACGTTTTGGAAGATGTTTTGATGGTTTTAACACATATTCTACAGTGTGGCAAATAAAAATATTTTTCCCGGAATAAAAAAAGTATTTAATAAATTTATATTAAATAAAAATATTTGGTATTTTTTCCGTCATCACTATCGCTGACCATCTTAACGCTTCAAAAATAAATACGAAATGAAGTTTTGTGGATTCGTTTGACGTGTGTGGGCTAGGAGCTTCACACCGATCGAACGCACATGTTTAACATGTGTGGCTCACTTAAGTTGCAGAATACCCCATGGACAACATAGTTCTAATGTATGATTTTTCGATATAATCACTGCATCCACCCGAAATGGATGATGACATTTTGAAGCCGGATTTTCGGCGTTTTTGAATTTTTCTTATAATTAGGATTCGCATCCAGATAATAGACTAAACTGATTATAGGATTGTAGAACTCGTGATTTTGCTTCGTTTAGTGTATATCTCATGAATGTGCTCACCGTAGCTTCTTTGCAATTTGGTTCCGAAGACGAAAATTTGGTGCGTAAATTTTTATAAAAAACATATATTTTGAGTTTAAAATTAAGTATGTCCATTTTAGTTTTTTTACGTGCCGGATCTAATGAGCCCATCCATGTTCAATTCCGCCCAATAAAACGGCGGATATAGGTACCTTGAATGTGGGAAAAACTGCAAAAACATATTTGACAAATTCGCGTATATAATCGCGTTTTTCTTCGAATTGATTTTAAATACATTCATGATTGTGTTATCACATTCGCGAATCTGTGTGAAAATAGGTCAAAAATATATCGATACGCGAATAATATGAGTATTATATGCAAAATCGATTGTGGAGGCACATCCGCGGTTCTTCACCAATCCTTGAATGTGGGAAAAACTGCAAAAACATATTTGACAAATTCGCGTATATAATCGCGTTTTTCTTCGAATTGATTTTAAATACATTCATGATTGTTTTATCATATTCGCGAATCTGTGTGAAAATAGGTCAAAAATATATCGATACGCGAATAATATGAGGATTTTATGCAAAATCGATTGTGGAGGCACATCCGCGGTTCTTCACCGATCCTTTTAAAATAGGTGTCCTTTTGTGTATTTTCGGAGGAGATTACTGAAATCGGATGCGCATAAAAATCGTATGCACTTTGCGTTATTTTTAGCCATTTTTAGAGTTTTTGCATAGTAAAGTGCATCGATCAGCACACTTTTGCCGCTAAATGAAACATCGAAAAATTCATAATTATTGGAAGAGATTGATTCGATTTACACGAAAACCGCATGCGCAACAACTGATTTCCACGAATACGCGACTTGCATGCTTTTCAATATTGATCATTTTTATGTATTGTAAGTGCAATATATTTAATTATTTTTAACGTCGAAACTCTTATCAGATGAATCTACCGATATTTAACAATCATGCAAAAGAATTTGCAGAAGAAAGCGTCATATATTTTAGAAGATTAAGGCAAAACCGTATTCCCTTAACCACACTAAAAAATTGAAAATTCAAAAAAAAGTTCTGTCTTATTTAAAAAATTAATTTATTTTTTTTTTCAGATATCCTTATGATTCTTTTCAATTCTGATTTTCAATGTGATTTGCCAAGTATGCAAAGAAAACATATGTGTTTATCCATTTGTGAAGAAATTCGCGAATTGCAACAAAAAAGCATCCATTTAATATATATTTGAAATACAAGATTTAAAACCGCTATAACTTTTGTGCGCAGCATCCGAATTTGTGAACGCGAACAGATTTCGAATCAGCATATTTTTCTTAACCTTTGTACCAAAAATCATGAATGTGCTCCCAAAAAAAAAAATTTAAATTTTTTTAATGGAATTTGACCAAAAGAAAAAATGAACGAAAAATTAACGGAGTAACAATCAGCAACATTCGAATGTACCTGAGATCTAGAAGGATACCGTTAACTTTCGTTGCGAAGTTTCTTTATAAACCTCAGACGAAAACCTAATCATTATGTTGATAAGTACGAACGATATTCGTCTGAAATGTCAAATAGCGATAGCAGCCTAGTTCCAATTGAGACTTCGGCAATACGCCAGGACCCAACTATGTCCATAACAAGTCACGGATCGGCAAATGTGTCGACGGCGACGACACCTTCTCAATCTTTACACGAACCTTATCACAATATGCCCCAAATACCAGATGTCGACAGTCCTTCTCCGACAGTGAACAATCCGAATACCCATGCCACAAATAGTGCTCCGGGAGGATTCTCTACGATGGTCCATAACTAACCAATGTCCAAAACTTTTGACCGAAATATGACAATGTCACCAACCCCGCTTTCTTACTTGCGTGCCCCTGATCGAAAACACGAATTGGCAGAATGGTTGCAGTCGTTGTCGTCGTGACCAGTCAGTGGTGCACTACCCCAATCGACCTCCAGTCAAAATTACGTTCCTGGTGTCTGGAAGAGCACGACTACAATGTGGAGGGGTATCAGTAGCCCTTTCTTTGGGGCCAAATAATCATAAATCCCGTCTTTATAACCCTCAAACTTAAAACTTTTAAGAAAATGTATAAAAATGCTTTAGGATAGCACAGTTAGTTCTTACTAGAAATCCGATAGGCTATAATTTATCATTTTTTCTTTTCAAGCTGTAGGACAGCCGACTGAAATCTTTTAAGTTTAGGAAAGCAAAATTAAATATATATTTATAAATATTCACAGTTGGCATGAGCTCTTTTATAAAGAGTTAAATTCACCTAATCAATAGGTGGTGTGGTCCGTAAGGCCAAAACTTAGCCAACACTAAAACAGTAAACAATTGTTTTAATTCTATAAAATAAATACTTTTTTTATTATTATTTTTCTTTCGAAGTAAGGGGGAGATGTAACGTGACCGTCACATAGCTCCACAACATATTCCTTATAAAATACTACTAATACTGCCCACCCCAATATCCATACATTTTTCTTATAAAATACCAGCAATAATACCCACACTAATATCCATAACACCACTTTAGGGTCGCACCTAAATGCATGCGTATGAATTTACCTCAAAAAGTATTTCAATGAATATAAAGTTATCTATATATATAAAAATGGAGCAAGAAAAATGTATACTAACGCACAGAACGGCTGGACCGATTTGACTCGAAGTTTCTTTCAGTTGTCGGTAATTACAGTGGGAAGGTTTTTATGAAATAAAATTTTGAGAAAAATCCGCGAATATCTTGCAAAAATTATTTTAAAGAAACGGCTGGATCGATTTCACTTAAACTTTCTGTTAGTAGTCTGTAATTGAAGTGGAAAGGTTTTAATGAATGAACATTTTGAGAAAAATCCGTGAAAATGTTGCAAAATATATTTTGAAAGATATTATAATTTCCACACATTTTATATCGAACCTTTATGGTTTCATCTCTTTGTAGTTATTTTTGGATATATTTTGGGCGAAAGTGGACAGCGTATATCTTTAAGTAATTGTCAATTATGAAAAATTCTCAAAATATGTTAATTTTCTACAATTAGTTGGATTGTCTTGAAAAAACTGTTGTATATGAAAATAAATTTAGGGTAGTTTCTTACCCTATAGGAAATACCGAATTAAAGGCAATTAAATGGGTATTTTGTTACTACTTTCCAAGTACTATATCGAACCTTTATGGTTTCATCTCTTCGGAGTTCTTTTTGGACATATTTTGGGCGAAAATGGACAGCGTATATCTTTAAGTAACTGTCAATTATGGAAAAATAAGTTAATTTTCTAAAATTAATTGTATTGTCTTGAAAAAGCTATTGTATATGAAAATAAATTTAGGGTAGTTTCTTACCCTATGGGAAATACCGAATTAAAGGCTATTAAATGGATATTTTGTTACTACTTTCCAAGTACTTTAGGATAAGGATGCTTAAAATCGCACAATAATGGAAAAAATTGTTTTGAACTTAAAAATACAACACATATCCCATGTGATATCTGAGCAACTGACCGAAACGTGATCGTGTCCTTAATTGGAAACAACGCCAGGAATATTTTTGAGAAAATTGCCAATACGTTGACACATGTTTTTATGTTAGTAATTCGCTATATACGATTACAATACATTTAAATTCGAATCCTAACTTATATGTGCCTTTATGGTTCCTCAAATGTAGTTTAAAAGATGTGAATAATGTTTGCATGGTATATTGACTGTACCGATTTCACTCACGTTTTCCTTCGGCGGTTTTTAATTGCTTAGGGAAGTTTTTTACGAAGAAGCTGTTGAGAAAAACACCAAAAAGACGGTTGTGTCAGTCACATCGTTTATAACTCAAGAACATCTGCACCGATTTTCACGATTCAAGGTACTTCTTAATCGTATTTGGTCGGAATAGGAAAATAGGCAAACAAATTGTGAGATTCCGCCAAAACAAATATATTAAGTAATATTTACAATTCCCCAATTTTTGTATCGAGCTTTAATGTTTAAATATATTGTTGTTTTTTAAGACATATGGTTTTTTAAGTTAGTTAGATCAAAACTTCTAATTTCATAAAATATGTGTATGTTCTAATATTAATAATGTGATAGCGTTATTAGCCATTGGCCAACATTTTGCCCCATAACTGTCAAAAACTATTTATACATTATATAGCAAACATAAAAAAAATAAATATACCTATAACTGAGCGGAAACCACTAAATTTCTATGCCCAATCTAAAATGTTTCGTGTTATATACTGATTTCAATATAAAAATCAAAAGGACAGTTGGACATGAACAAAATGATATTGTAATTAAGAATCCTTCGAGAAGGGACAAATAAGTTCTACCAAATTATAAACTGTTATGTGCTTGGGCCTGCATTGGGGTACCAGTTAATAGTTTTTATTGACATTGACAACCTTATATTGATAAGGCAAAACAACGTTTGCCGGGCCAGCTAGTTAAATATAAAGTTGAAAATTTTCAACATTGACAATGCGTATTTTAAATATTTTGTTTTTCGAAAATAGAATTTCAGTCACTGAAAATTTTGTTTTTCTATACATGTAAACAATTTTCGATCAATTAAAAATATATTTTCATCAATTTTCGCCATTTTCAATTGACACAGATGCAAATAAAATCCTTGCGTATTTGGGCAATACGGACGTCTAAGAAACCCTATAAAGGTGAGAAGGTCAGTATTTTTATACGGAGCACAATAAATTATGTACGACCCTTACCTCTATTACAACAACACATGATTTATGCGATCAACAATACAACCATCTATGTTTACTCATTCCCCCATTTTAACTTCAGTGGATTTTGCACTGTAGAATGAGTGAATAATTCTCATTCACTTAATGAAATCATATGGATAAGTGTTCCACTCTTCATCACTGAAGCTGTCTAGAACCAGAATTAGCAAACAGTACAATGAAGTCGACGTGTGGCTAGCTCAAAGCTCATAGCCAGCTCCCCGCTCACAGCCGGCTACATGCTTATAGACAGCTTCACGCTTAGTAGGTCATCACGCTCGTAGCCCGCTCACAGCCAAATTTACGTCCCTAGCCAGCTTCCCGCATTTCACACGCTTCAGCATCTAACTCGCTTCTGCCTTCAGATCGCTCCTGCGTTCTTCTTGCTCCTGCGCTCTGCCCTCTCCTACATACAACCGTTCCTGTTCCTGTTCAACACTCTCCAGCATCTAACTCGCTCCTGCGCTCTGCCCTAATTCTTGCAAATTCTCCCAAATAGTGGACCGATATTGACGACGTATGGTAGGATGGAACATCCCCAAAATACTACAGTTTAGAGGTTGCAGTTATATAAGACCATTACCAACGTACATAGTTTTTATTTTGGAAGTGGAAGCTGCTGGTTCAATATGAAAATTTTCACTGCAGAAAAAATGTATATGTGTACGTCCCTGAAGGCGATACTTAAAGCAGGATCAATATTGATTACATCGTGTAGGAAATACAGAGCTGTTGTAGTAATCATTATATGAGGTGAGATGCCTAATTGAATTTCGAAACTAAAATTTGTGCTTCACAATAACTTCCTTTACGCTAAATATTAAAAATACCGAAAATCGGTAGGTATCATTATATGGAGACTACACCTGACTGCGGGCCGATATATTTCATTCTCGAACCTCACGTTCTAGTTTTTTATCTCGACATCCTCTGCAAGTAGAATAATTACAACAACGTCTTAGAACCAAACCTAAAACGCGGAACAAATCAGATAACTATTTTAATATAAACAAGTGAAAAAGCGGGTTCGGCCGGGCCACCATTAGAAATGGAAATATAGGGAACATACCTATACCGACATTTCTAAAAACGGATTATGCAAACCATAATACAAATTTCAGAAATTTTTAATGGATAATTATATCCTCAGCCTTATGGCTAATGAGGGTGTATACATTTTAACACGGTGAAAATGTGCCTCATCGAAATATTAGTTGTAGACCCCATGTTTCTTTGGATCAAATCCATTTCAGAAAATTTAGATTTCATCCAAACATTGCCCATCTTATTATTTCTTCCAAACTTAGTTCCCACAGGGGTTAGTTCTAAATTCGGTGAACTTTAGTTCGCAGGTGAAATGATTACAACAGAGTCTTAGAACCAAACCCAAAATGCGGAACAAATCAGATAACTATTTTAATATAAACCAGTAAAGAAAGTAGTAAAGTCGGACTGGGCCGACTGTATGATACCCTTCACCACTTTTGGTATATTGTACATATGTATGCTTAAAATTGTATGTCAATGTTCCCTCGAAGGAACGTACTCATTTTCTACAACCTATGATAAATTTAAGTTCATTCGGCAGATTTAGAAGCGTCTGCGTTCCATGGGACAAATTTATGGAAAACAATACACGCTATTCGGTACGCCGCAGAGATAAAAATTTTATCTCAATCAGACATCAGATCAAAATACATATGGAAGCTATGGCTGCATCTGCATGAATTTCACCAAAACCTAATAACTTCATTCAAATCTCAATTTAATACGTTGTTCAAAATTTCGTTTTAATCGGACAACCATAAGAAAATTGGTGCACCATTTATGTAAAAGCGGACGAAAATATATATGGAAGAAATATTTAAATCTGAACGGATCTTCACGAAACTTAGCACAAATCATTTTAGACAAAATTAAGTACGTACAAATCGAAAGATATTTAGGGACTTTGGTGCACCATTTACATTAAAGAGCTATATCTAAATCTGAACCGATTTTTCCCAATTTCAATAGGGTTCGTCCTTGGGCCAAATGAATGAGCTGTGCCAAATTTCATCCAACTCAAATAATAAATGCGACCTGTACTTTGTTTACAATTTAACATGGACAGACAGGGTGACGGACGAACATGCATAAATCGACTTAGAAAGTGATTCTATGCATATTCTCAAAAGGAACCATGTGTCTATTTCGTTTCCTTTTGCCTGTTACAAACATATGCACAAAGAAATAATACCCTGTACCACATGTTATATGGGTACTACCCCAAAAAGAGGGCGAATATTATTAATTTTTGGTAGGGAGATTTTCTACCATATACGACTACTAAATTCGAAATTGCCGCAAATTTGGTTGAAAAACGCGCTCAAGAACCCTAAAATACCGAAAATTGACGGTAATGAAGTATATTTGTATATTTGTTATTTGTGTGGCCTTAATGAATATAGCTTTAATACATTTTCACGATTAGCATTGTCTTTCTATAGGAATATTATTTACATATTGTAATAAACATATACGAATCTATATTAAACAATAAAACATTATTTTTTAATAACTTAATCATAATCTCTGGGTCTATCACGTCTCCTTTTGCATGTTATAAATATATGCACAAAGATATAATACCCCATACCATAGCGTGATGAAGGGTATAAAAAACGCTCGCCTTTTTCGGCTAATAAAAAACAGGACACTTTCAATACAGTTTATTTAGTAATTTTACACTATTTCCATTCAAAGGACGCGATTGAATTTCGGTAAGTCGGAGTGTTGTTTCTATACAAAAGTTTCTTTGTGCACTAAATTGCAATTTCAACATTCATACCATCACTTCTTATCTCATGTGGCATTTATTTAGGTTTAATTTTACTTTCCTTCACTCTTCATTCACAAATTACGGTTAAATGAAGCCCATGATAAAGGCTAATAAACCGAGAGAGTGATAATAAGATTCACGTTAAAGATACAATTCCGCAGTCTAATTCTACCAGACAAATTTTATATCACAAGTTACTACCGTTTTTAGATTTTCTTTAAAGTTTATTCACTATTATTTTTGATAATTCCCTTCAAAATTTATAGTAACAACATTCAATTATATTGTGTATGACATCTGCTAAGGCCTTTCAAGTATTTGTCATGTTTTACATTTGTGTTCGTCAATCAAATATGCTGTAAAATTCATCCATTCAGCATTCGTTTCAATAGAGTTGCACCAGCTGCCAATTTATCATACATATACGCCAAATTTTGTATTCATTCCCACACACATATATTTGACGAAGATGACAACCGTTGCACAGACATTCAGCCAATAAACAAATTGACCACCACCACTTAAACGCCAGACCAGCAATCTATTGAATATAGAAATCGAAACTCTCGCAGATGCTTTTTGTTGTCACTCTGTAATATGACATGGTCAATTGTAGCACATTCGAAGAATTGTCCAATGTTTGACATAAAATGTCATCACTTCATTTTGGTGTCGCACTGAAATTGGGGGGGCCGAGGATAAGTTGTTAAAGTATGAATATGATTAAGACTGTAGTCGGCTTTGGCAGAGCGTGTTAAAAGTGTAAACTTTGGTTTACACTTTTGCGTATATATATTTCCATATACATTTTTATATGTGAGACATTCATAATAATTTTATTATTTGCATTATTTTGTATTACAGTTATACGACCGGAGTTCATAAAATGTATCTGTTTCAACGTGTAGAAAAATCATTCAGTAAATTGAAAGTTACATTTGATTTTGTTTACTCCACCTAAATGAAATGGACGACAAACTTGCATGTGCCTACAATAATGCTAACGTCAGTACATAAGGTAGCACTAAACCAAGCAAAACGTTTTCCTTTATTATTTTTTTTTTAAATCCAGCAACCTAAAAAATTGCGTGTTTTCCAGAACTTCTCCTGTTTTTAATTAATATTTATTTATTCATATAAATGCTGGCATTTTTATAACATTGGCCAAAAAACATGAACGCTTAAGCACTTAATTTATTAAGGTACACAATAAACTGTGTTTGACTTCTGAAACCTCTTTTAGCTAATTGCTGTAAAAAAGTTAGCATTAGGGAGATTTTTATAATATATTTTATAATATAATATTTTACACGACCCTTTCTCTCTTGCTATATTTCATGGAACGTTCTTAGAATATTTCGATCTTTACGTTTGGATAGAAATTTGGAAACAACAATTTCTTGCAACAATATTGTTGTAAAAAAACGCAAAGAAGGAGAACGTTAATTAAAATATGAAATGAAGCTGAATATGTGCATATACTTGTAATAGGCAAAAATAATCAAACTAGACCCACAATTATTCTTGAGAATATGCATGGAATCACTTTCTGGATCGATTTATATCAGTTCGTCCGGTAATCCGCCTATCTATTGATGTCAAATTGTAAGCAAAGTACAGGTTACATTTTTGATCCAAATGTAATGCAATTTGCACGTCTCATTTATTTAGACTAGGGACAAATCTTATTGTAATTGTTAAAAATCGGCACAGATGAGATATAGTTCCCCTATTAATTTTCGTCCACACTGTTTGTCCGATCGACACACTATTGTACACAAGGGGACCGGCCCCGGAAATTTTTTAAATATGTTTAGTTGTCCCACAGAAATATTTTAGTTCTAGTTGAATTCTTTAAACTTCAACATACGCATGAGGAATGTAACAGAATTTTAGATGAAGTCATAATAAAATTGGTGGAGAATATGCCAAACCACAGTATAGTGTAAAGAAGAGCATAGATTATGGACAAAATATTAAAAATCGCTTAATATTTTGTACATATTATTTTTTCTTATATGTGCAAAAGTATTCGAATTGAGTTGTTTTTCATATTAATTATACCCGGCCCGGCCCCAGAGTTTCTTGTATCTCATATTCAGATTTAGCAAAATGAGGTTTTTATTAAGTCGGCATCTTATTTTTAAATAAAGGAGGGTGCGGAAAGTCAACCACGAAGTCCCAAATTACTTCTGTCGCACCTAATGTCGCTATTACAAATTGGAAAGCTGCTATTGAATGCTTCACCGCCCACGAAAAAACAAATACTACAAAGATGCGATGATGAGGACTTAGGACTTTATATCGAGAATGAAATATGTTTCAAAACTTTTAAAACATGTTACGGTCAAACAAGCTTCAGATATATTGAAAGAACAAACGCAACTGTATGCGTTGAGTGTCCATTGAGAAAATTTTATTGTGTGAATAGGGAGATGGGGCCTGGAGGGGAAGTAAAACCTACTGAATACTGTAGTTAGACATAAACTTAGAAAATGTATGAAGAGTATTTCCAAAAATTCAACATACTTGAGTCCTAGAATACAGAACGAGTTAATAGAACCAATTTGAGAATACATCCAGAATGCTATTGTTAAAGAGAAAAGTGCAAGTGTTGTATTCTTATTGGTTTTAGCAGATGAATCCATAAATAAGAAATCAAATTCCTTTCATAGTACACATAGTAATTAGTTTGGGTTTGGAACCAACAATTTGAGAGGTCAAGGATATGACGCGTCTAACTTGTCCACCAATTATAATGGAGTGAAGACCATACAAATTTAATTTCTGCCGTATGCATTCATAGTTCTTTTCACATTTTAAAATATTTTTTAATGCAGCTTCAAAGATTCGAGAAATTCGAAGTATATTTTCTATAATTTTGGATATTTGTTCATTCTTTAGAAAATCTGAGAAATCGAGAAGCATATAAATAAATCTCTCAAACGACTACATTCATATTGTGGAACACGATGGGTTGATCAGCATGATTGCTACAAATATAAAACGAATTTATATAAGAGATAGTAGAATCGTTGGAGGAAATAGCGGAAAATGGTAAGATTTAATTTTGATTTATTTCTAAGAAGAGGAAGAAGTTTCAGTGCCAAGAAGGGTTGGTACGCAAAAGTAGAGATCAAATGTAATGACTTGGAACTCAGAGTATTTTTATAGAACTACATTATTTGTCCCATGTTTGGGCGAACTAATTGTAAATACGACAAGCCGATTTCTGGAAAATAAAAAAAAAATAGTTAAAACATTACACTGTGCGACAAATTAAAATTTTTTTGATATTCACCGGGAAATTCCAACAGATTATGAAAGAGGGGCTAAAAAAAGAAGACCCGTGTATCGGCGTTTTGAAAGTTTACGTCAAGAGGTAACATAAAAAGGCGGGGCAGTATTCCCCCTTTTCAAGAATTTTGATAATTTTCGAATTATGATTTCATGAAATCCCTGCATTTTAGGTATATAGTGTCTGCGGCAATATCAAAAAAAACAAAAACCTTAAAACAAAAACTCATTTTAGGGTAAAATCGCACTTATTACTAGTTTTTACCCATTTTCCCCACAAAATGTCATTTTAGAAGGACGGTATAAGGAAAAAAATATTCTCCATCAATTTTTAGCATTAGTCACTGAACAAGACAAATCCGTATATATAGTGTATATACCGAATATATAGTCATAAATTTTAAACAAAAAAATCAAAATGTTATTGTATTTTTTTAAAGACATGTCCCAGTATTTTTTCGACTAAGTGCATTAAAGTAACATGAAATTTTAGGTATATTATGTCAAAGAATAAAATATTCTACGTCAAAATCCACTGCAAGTTCCAAAACAAACTATATATTTATATTCAATTGTTTTTAAGAATTTTACAGTATAAAATGAACTGAAGTCTTCAAAAAAAATTGTTGTTATTATATATAATTTTATACTGTACATTTCTTAAAAATATTGAATATTGATTATAATATTGAATATAAGTATATAATTCCTTTCCATACATTTTCGAATAAACATATACCAATTTAAGATGCGTTCAAATGATCTATATTAAAATAAAACAATATATTTTTTTAATCTTATAGCCTAGACAGACGACAGCCGTCTGTCGTCTGTCTAGGTATTAGTCATCAACTCATATTATATTTAAGGAAGAAACAATTTTACTTTATTCATTTCACACCACCATTACTCTAATTATTGTTGACATGTTTATAACTTTTATGTCTATACAAAATTAACAGAAATCTTAACATAAAACACTCACTTTTTTAACATAAAAACACTTACATTTCATTTTTAATATGTTTATATTTTTCGCAAAATTTTTATTAATATGGCAACGCATAATCTAGAAACTGCACAAAACCGAAATTTAAGAGAAATGTTAAGTTGACACTAGTCCAATTCCAAGCTGCACATTGTAATCGTGCTGGAAAAAATGTTTCAATATTTCATTGTAATATTTGTGGCCTACTTCTAAAGATGAACTTGTTTCATCACTCTATATATAATTTAGAGCCTACGTACTTCTCGCGCATATTCGAATTATGGGATGTTCACCTGAACTTAATCATCGTACAGATAAGAGAGGATATATGTATTTCGGTCTGTTTATCACTATTATCACGATCCCATCAGGTTCTTTTATTCTTAATTCCTTATATATCCGCTAAGGGCTTTCATCCTAATAAATAATTTTCCAACCTCTACTCATCATTAAATCATTGTATAAGGTATTCATGGGAATCAAAGACCCCATGAATGTCTGACTGCCACGAAATTTTTCACCAGTAACTTTTGTAGCTTTCTCATATATCAATGGACATTTGCTTTCTTACAGGGTATTTATAGAAATCACCTCTCTAGCTACTACTAGAAATAGAATTACTAGAAATTTTCACAATAGTCACCCTCTGTATAGTCTCTGCAGAGTGTACAGTTTTTGATGTTTTGGCAAATTTGTAACTCCTTCTGACTATTTTGTTCAGAGGAGTTTAACAGGGTTTAATATGTTTCTCAGAAGTTCAAGGTTTGTAATACTAAGAATCGGAGGGGACATTCCTATCGGTACATATTTGTAAAGATATATCCTAGTAAGGTTGAAACAATCTTTCCAAATAAAGGACAGCACACGTACAGTGGAAATTTATTAAAATTGTCCATCAAGACTTTTTTGGCTATTTAAATTTTTGAACCAAGGTTGCAATGTACTGTTCCATAGGAATTCCATTGAAATGGAATCGAACGAAATTAACTGTATGAACTACATAGATATTTGAACTAATTCAAAACAACCCATATATATATATATATATATATATATGGTATGGGTTCCGATTTAGGTATGGTGATTTAGGATAGGTTATTCAAATCTTCATACCAAAATTATGTATTGTCCCAGTCCCAATTGCCGGTATTGTGAAGATAGTTTTATTTTACAATCAACGTGGCAGCGATTTAAACTTTCTTTGTAAAACATCGGCTTAGAAAAATAATAAAAACAATTAGTTTGGTATTCCATATTTAGAAATTACCACTGATGTTCATACTATCGAAAGTTTTAGTTACACTTTCTGAGATCATTTTAAGTGAGGTGGGACATTTCGTTCCAAATATATAAATATTCGTAAAATGTCTCGAATGAATTTTTTCTTGTTTTGGAAATAAAATTATCTTCTTTTAAATTTTAAAATTAATTTTTCCAATAATCATAAATTGTAATGACTTCCTTTGTGTACCTGATGACAGAACGATTATGTTAACTGCCATGCCAGCGAATGCAATTCAAAGAATTTGTTACGAGCGAGTCAATACTGTAAACAGGATTAACCATATAGTTACGACAATCTAGAGTACAGGGCATGTTATACGTTTTATTTGGCTAGCTCTGCCGTGGCGAGTTTACTGTATCCCCGGATTATCGCTTTGTAACATAGGAGTTTTACATGCCTAGTAAATCAAAACCACATCAATAAAAAAAATCGAAAAACACATGAATTTGGCCAGGGAAAACTAACCTCCTCAACTCATTTGTGACTGCTGTAGTTGTCACATGGAGTGTATTTATCTCCGCCCTAAAAATACGCACGTGGTAACGTACACACTCACCATTTTACCGTTACCTTAAAATACCGTTACACGGTACAGCACATGGTCAAACTACTCTCTCCCCAAAATAATAGTTTAGAAATTCATTTTCAATTATACAAATTCTTATTATTAATAATATTATGGAATAATATACGCATACTTAATAACTACTTACGAACTAATGCTTAAAACTAAATCTGCCGTTAGAGTTGATGTTGATGGCCGATGATTTCCAACCTGGTGGTTGCTGATATTTGCTGATTTTCCTTTTTGTTGGATTTGCATTTGGTTGATAGATTTTTAAACTGCTGTAGTGGTCGTCGTTTCTTATAGTTATTTTATTCTTGTAACGATTTTATTTAATGATTTTTCTTTTGTAGTTTATTAAGATTCATTATTTAAAATTCAATATTGTTAATGATTTCATGGTGTTGTCTGACTTGATTTAATTATTTGTATTTGTTTGCCATTTTTATATTCCAGATTTGGTTTCAAAATTGTTACTATTGATATTTGTTTTAAATAAACTTGTTGAAATATATTTATAAAACATTTTAAATCGTACACAATTCTTTTAATTTTGGTTTAGTTTTCAGGTTTTTATTTGCAAACTGTACACTATTCTTTTATGTCAAAAACATTCAATACTTTAGTTTTTTTCTTTTTAAGTTTTGATCTTCTCACACTTCAACTTTTCCTTAAGACTCCAACTGACCAACTAAACGATCTTGTTTTTACATTCTTTCTTACTACCAAAAGAAAAAGCACACACACATGTGCGGAAGCAATTGAATGCAAAATTAACGGCAATAAATTCTTTTGGCAATGGAAAAAACCATGGATTAGCCCATTAAATCCTGGTGTTATAAATTTTGGTAGCCTTTTCGTGTGCCTTTTCCAGCTTGTCAGAAATTTTATGTCTTATGTCGGATAGCTTGTCAGTTCTGGCCACTATAGTGTCATACACCAGTATATTTAGTTTATCTAACAGGGTATACGTGGAGCCATGCATGCACATGTTCTGGCCGAACATAGCGTAATATGGTGAGCATTCAATTGACGAATGGAAATCGCTACGCAAAGTTCCCGAAATACGAGGAATAAATTTATCCCAGCTACAATGGTCGTGTTGATCTTTTAAGTAAAAACGAATCTTTGAAATTATTTCACGGTTTACCCGTTCTGCCGCGTTGGCTTGTGGTGAATAAAGGCCAGTGCGAATATGTGTTACACCGTATAGTTCATTTCTTTAGATATGAATTGTTTGGCGTTGTCTGAATGTATAAATTGTGGGACCGCGAAATTATTGAAAATATAATTTTGAAAATAATCGATAACATTGATAGAAGTGGCAGATTGCATAGGCTTTAGGAAAATGTACTTAGTGAAGTGGTCAAGAATAATGAAGAGATAAGTATTTCTCGTCTTCGTGGATGGATATGGGCCTAAAAAATCACAGTATAGTCTTTGCATTGGTCGTAGGGTTTTAAAAGAACTACCCATTGGTGGACGGAGTATCTGGGTGGGTGGTTTAATGATTTTACAATCATCACAAGAATTAACATATTGTTTAATATCTTTGGTCATTGAGGGTCAATAATATTTCTCCCGTATGCGGGCCAAAGTTTTCTAAAATCCACCATGACAGCTTACTCCATGACCGAGCTTAATAGCAGTCTCTCTTAAAGATTTTGGGAGCCAAAGCTTCCATAAGCTGTCTTCTTCATTACAAGCACTCATGCGGAACTTAACGCATTTAAATACTTTGTTATCTTGAATCTGAACGTCGGGTAAAGAGTTTTGGTTTTCCTTGACGATAGTCTGGAGGGCATGATAATCAGGACAATCGAAATGGCTGGACGATAAATCTATTTCAGGGCAACACAAGTCAATGTCTAAGGCGTCTATATGAAAGCGAGATAGCGCATCTGAAACAACGTTTAGAGAACCCTTGCGATGCTCTATTCGGAAATCAAAACCCTGGAGTTTTAGACTCCAACGGGCCAATCTGTCGCTCAGGTCTTTTTGGCTCATTAGCCATTTGAGGCTAGAATGGTCCGTAATGATCCTAAAAGGTAAGCCCTCCACGTCGGGTCTAAAACGATTCACACAAACAATTGCAGCCATTTGCATTCCAGTTCTGTGACTGTATAATTTCGCTGAGCGCGATTTAATTTTTGCGATACAAAAGCTATTGGCTTCTCCCTAGCATTATAGTCTATCTGATAAAGAACTCCTCCAACACCAATACGGGAGGCATCACACTGAATGATGAACTCCTTAGAAAAATCCGGTTGGGCTTCACTCATGCTCTTTTAATCAATTCAAAACTGTTTATTGCCTCAGGCGTTAAATTAAATTTTCCTTTTCCACCACGCAAACAATCAGTTAGTGGGCCGGACATATAAGCGAAATTGTTAATAAAAGTACGGTATCAATTTGCCATACCCATAAAACGACGTAACTTTTTTAGGCGTTTTTGGCAATGGAAAATCAACAATTGCTGAGACTTTGTCTGGCTCAACTTTAAGGCAACCTCTTCCTATTCAATACCCTAGATACTTGATCTCGGCTTGGCAAAATTTACTCTTTGAAACATTAATGGTCAGTCCAGCGGACTTTAACAGTGGGGCTACCTCACGAAGGATTTGAAGATGTTCAGAGAATGTGGCGCTACAAACAAGGAGGTCATCCAAATAGATAAAGACTTTCTCTCTTAAACGAGAGGGGATGCATTTATCCATTAAACGGCTCATGGACTGAGGACCATTACAAAGACCGAATGCCATAACAGTGTACTGGTAGAGAGGTCTACCGGGTACAGCGAAAGCTGTTTTTTCCTTAGATGATTCTGTGAGCGGTATTTGGAAAAACGCATTCTTCAAATCTATCCCGTTAATAAACTGAGTATCTTGCAACCTAGACAGTAAACCATTGATGTGAGGCAATGGATAAGAGACTTTCTTGGTTATAGCATTTAGCTTCCTCGAGTCTAACTTAAGTCAAATTTTACCTGGTTTCCGAATATTCACTATGGGGAATTAGATTCCTCAATTATACCTAATTGTAGCAACCGATCAAGTTCACCATATACTTCTGCCTGCCTGGGAGGTGACAGCGGGTAATGTTTGCACTTTATGGGCACAGCGTCGCCAGTGTCAATATGGTGGTTTAAAAGTGTAGTTCTGCCCAGACCAAGTTTATCAAAAGAAGGAAATTCTGACACTACGGCTTGAAGTTGCAAACTCTGTTCTGGTGATAATTCATGAAAGCACAAAGGGGTTGTTTCCACAGGTTCTAAGTCGACTGACTCGATGGCTGGTATAATCTCGGGAGCTATGGCAAAATTTCGCCAGAAATCCAAACCAAGATATATTTCTTGACGCAATGATGGAACAATATAAAAATCGATGTCTTTAGTGACTCCTTTATAGGTAACAGGTAGTGTACAGTGTCCTAGTATTGAGTTTTTTGAACCATCTGCGGTGGAGATTGCAGATTTAAAAGGTCTAATTTTTATGTTATGGCGGTCTAAGAACTCTCTGCTATTCATTCCAAGAACTGACACACTGGCTCCTGAATCTAACAAGCCGAATAAAGTTTCATTCAGTATCAATATTTTTGCAAAAGGCCTTTCATCTTTTACACCACATAAAATGGAAGATTCAATTAAACGACGATATTTGATACGCTTTTGGTAACGCTCTCGGCAATTTCGAATACGTTTGGTAGGTTGTGATAAATTTTGTGAAGGTTGGTGAATATTTAATAGAGCATCATCACTAGTTAGTGACAATGCAGACTTGTCTTCCTGTGGAAGACTAGTCTTTAGCCCTAAGTTGAACTCGGGGGTGGTTGAGGAGAACGAGTGTCCCCGGTAGCCAGCTCGCTCCGTTTCCAGTTTCCCGGATGAGGGCTCTTACAACGAACTGTTGCTACGCCTCTCTCACCACACTTATAACAAAATAAATGACGAGTGTCTTCAGGACAATATAGATAAGAATGACCAAATGATAAGCAGTTCCAACATTTAATGTGGGAATAATCAGGTTTCTTGGCACGTGCTGAAAATTGTAAGGCCTCTATCTGAGGATCCTCTTCGCTGTCTAACCCATCACCTTGGAGCGCTTCAAACTCCAATTCCTGTACTTGCCGGATAGGGGTTTTTATTGGGTGCGTCTGTTTGGTTTCTTTTATAATTGTTTCAGCTCTTCGTGCTACTTCCCTAAGAGCATGTACATTTTGGGTTTCTGAATTAAATAGCATAAATTTCAGCTCGGTATTTACGTTCTTCTTTATAATGTTCACCAAACGCTCTTCTGACATAGGTTCCTTCATTTTGTAACTTATAGCTAATAGGGCTGTGTGGAAGTCGTCATAACATTCGCGAGGTTGTTGCTTTCTGGAGTTTAGTTGCAATAAAAGTTGATCATCGGTTTCCACAACCGCGAATTCCCGAAGCAACCCATTCCTAATAAGGCGATATGGTGGGTCATTATTCCTCTTAACAAATTCCCAATACCACTTCTCTGCTTTTCCATTAAGGAAAATTTGAAAATTTGACTCTAGTTGATCATGAGTACAGCGCGTCCTTTCAACTAGGGTATCAAGCTTGAAAATAAAATCATCCACACTTCCTGTGCCATCAAAATTAATTTTCCATTTCTCTAAATCTAATTTCTTTCTATTTGTACTCTGAGAAGCGAGAAAAGCCTGAATAGGGTCAGTTTGTTCCTGATTAGACTGATTGCTAGGCCCAGCAGACATATTCGAATTTGGTGGTCGCTGAGACAGATCTGCTACAGTCGTTTTCAATGAACCTAGTTCTGATGATAAAGAACGCTGTTCATCTCTTATACTTTCCAGCACAGACAACAAACTATTAAGACTCATCTCTTGTTCACCCGCTCCCTGATTGCTAGACTTATCGTTACTTGGTGCTAAATTCATAATCGGGCCTATCGAATTAGTGGTTGTGCTAACGTCAAATCCTAGTAAAGTGGAAGTTTGGCTTATCGAGTTATCCAAATTGTGACCTTGAGTTGTAGTATCAGTGTTAACTATATGTGACCTTGAACTGGTGGAAGACGAATCAGTATCTTCAGCCGTTTGTAAAGAGGATCTCACGAATTGAGGTACAGGTTCGTCTAGTATGGACTTATTTGACGGTGTAGTAGAAGAACCCGGTGGAGAATGGACTACCAAAGGTCTTCGTGCGTTTGAATCAATAAGTAATGATTGGCTTGGTGTACTTGGTCGTTTACCACGACCTCTTGACGTGTTCAATTTGTTAGGAGACTGATTAGAAGCACTACGAAGATACATAACTTAAAAGCTGGAATCTTAGCATTTATAGGTTTTGGTTGTTTGAACAAATATCATAAAAAAATCAAAATGTCATTTAATAGGAATGTGAGAAGTGTTAAACTGGCAAGAGTTATTGGGTTAATTTGCAAAAAATAGGTTTAATCTTAGGCAATGAAATTACTTGAATTTTTTCAATATATAATTTAGGTAAATGAAGTATCGTGTATTATTTTGGCATACAATTACTATAGTTTTACTAATGGATATATTAAATAGTTTTCTTACTTGATTTTTCGTTATCCAATAGGTAAATCAGGAAACTTGGCTATTTTAAAGAGGTGTACAATATCGTGTAGTATTGATAATTTTTTTCTTTTTCTTCTTTTTTTTTCTACACGGATATATATTTTATATTTATATATATTTATATTTACAATAGTTGTTGGCAAAATACATATATTTTCTTTCGAGAGAGAGAGAGCAGTTGTCCATTTGTCTGACAGTGTTGTAGGTATTTCGTGCATATGTTCAAAAAACTGTTTTAACAATATAGTCAATAACTTGATCTTTGAACAATATACTATGATCATCTATTTCGGTTCGTAAATGCACAAAATAAGAGATCTATAGTAATGGGAGTAAAAACATTTTCCGATCTTTTTCATATATTTACAGTTAATAATTTGGTTAACCTAGAGTGCCTATCCTCTATAGATTCCCAATCAATTTTGAAATCTCGAGTCACTGGTCGCAATAATACTCAGCAAAATATAATTCACCGTGCTCAGACTAACCAGTGAAGCGAGATTTGTCACTCAACCTTGCCCACCGCCGTGTCTGCCGCAAAGCACTTTTAACCTTTTGTTTCACCAAAAGAGCTGACTGACAGACCGTCGCTAAGCTAAATCAAGTGTGTTGAAAAAAGAAAAAAAATCGAAAATGTGATGGCTGGATTTTGGTGATCCTATTCTAGAAAGGAAACATCCATTCTCAACCATAAAAAGTGAAATGTATGTTGATTCAATTTGCTTTCATGATATATTTAGTTTTTATGATTAATTCTCGGCTCAAGCTTACCCTAAAAGCAATAATATATTCTAAATAGGTAACTTTGACGTCAGTCGTTTCAAAAATGTAGGGTAAACTTTTGCTTCGAATTAATGTAATAAGGCCTAATGTTGGTAAAAATTCATCTGTTTTTGTTTCGTTGGGCGCCATCTATGTTACGAGCGAGTCAATACTGTAAACAGGATTAACCATATAGTTACGACAATCTAGAGTACAGGGCATGTTATACGTTTTATTTGGCTAGCTCTGCCGTGGCGAGTTCACTGTATCCCCGGGTTATCGCTTTGTAACATAGGAGTTTTACATGCCTAATAAATCAAACCACATCAAAAAAAATAAAAAAAACACATGAAATTGGCCAGGAAAACTAACCTCCTCAACTCATTTGTGACTGCTGTAGTTGTCACATGGAGTGTATTTTTCTCCGCCATAAAAGTACGCACGTGGTAACGTACACACTCACCATTTTACCGTTACCTCGATATACCGTTACACCGCACAGCACATGGTCCAACTACTCTCTCCCCAAAATAATATTAATTTAGATTTTCATTTTAATTATACAAACATTTATTATTAATAATAGTATTATATATTATATTCATACTTAATAGCTACTTACAACTAATTTTTAAAACTAAATCTGGCATTACAGTTGTTGATGATGACTGATGATGGTCCACCTTATTGTTGTTGGCATTTGCTGGTTTTCCGTTATTGTAGATGCTGTATGTTGTTGATATATTGTAAAGTTGTTGTAATAGATGTCATTTATTATGGTTATTTTACTCGGGCAACGATTTTATTGAATAGTTTTTTCATTTGTAATTTAGTAAGATTCATTATTATAATTGTATTTTTATTAGGTTTTTATTTATTTTGCAAAACTGTACATTTTTCTTTTAATTTTTAATTTGGATTTCATTCTTTTAGTTTGCCAAAACAATACACGATTCTTTTAATTTTTAATTTAGTATTACATTTAGTTTGCCAAAACTGTACATGATTTTTTTCATTTTAATTCTTTAATTTAGTTTTCGTTTTAATTTGCCAAAACTGTATGCAATTCTTTTAATTTTAGTTTATTTTTCAGGGTTTTATTTGCAAACTGTACACTGTTCTTTTAATTTAGTTTTCAGGTTTTTATTTTCAAACTGTTCTTTTAATTTAGTTTTCATTTTTAACTTGGAAAAAACTGTATGCAATTCTTTTAATTTTTAGTTTAGTTTTCAGGTTTTTTTTTTCAAACTGTACACTGTTCTTTTAATTTAGTTTCTTTTAATTTTTTTTTTTTTTTTTTTGCCAAAACTGTACGCAATTCTTTTAATTTTTGATTTAGTTTTCATTTTTAGTCACAAGAGAACATTCCATAATTTTTTCCTTTTTTTAAGTTTTGATCTTCTTCAACTTTTCCTTAAGACTCGCACTGACCAACTGAACGATCTTGTTTTTTACATTCCTTCTAACTACCAAAAGAAAAAGCACACACATATGTGCAGAAGCAATGGAATGCAAAACTAACGGCAATAAATTCTTTTGGCAATAAAAAAAAAACCCATGGATTAGCCAATCAAATCCTGGCATAGTATACAAGGTCAATGCACATGCAGCGTTTTTGTGCAGTTTTAGCGTTTTTGGTGCAGCTTTAGCGTTTTTTTGCTGTAAGGGAAAATTGTCGAAAACAAATCCCTAACACCCTGTACCACAGTGTGGTGAAGGGTATAAAAATGTCATAAATTCGGAAAGGTGTTAAATACTATTTAGTACATTTCGTACAAACATAAACATAGACATCGCGATTAAAATATACAAATTTAAAGTTCTAGCTTCTTTCGTCCACTCCAATACCAATGCTAGAATAAGTAATTTTCGTAAATGTTATTAAGGATTTCCAAAACATGCATATTTTAAAATTGTTAATTGATGTTGGTACTTTTCGTAACCTTTTAGTATGCATTTCCCAAAATCCGTCCTAGCCGAATATTAACGCATCCATTTATACTTTTCAGACATATTTTATTGCCAATTTTGTATTTATTTATTTTTTAATGTGTACACACAAATACATTTAAATAATATTTTATGTTAATTTAATGATTATTCGAACATTCGCCACAATTGTTGTACACAGCATTCCTACCATAAGTTCGATTACTTACGGGTACATAAAATATACCATCATGCCTCGGTGATGGGTCAAAGCCCGTTGGCACTTTGGGACCAGTGCAATTTTTTCCTATCAAACTTTCAAAGCTACTACACTGGCTACCAACGAAATTCATTGCATTGCCGGGATAAAGTGTTTCGGCATAATAATAAACTGAACGTAAATGAGAACAATTATCTGGTTGATCCTGACATCCCGGTTGAATAGCATCTAATCCAGCTGGATAAAAATCCACATGACCAAGAGGTTCTTTTATGCCACTATCGCCGGGATTCGTGTGAATAATATCAACAAAATTTGCATCATTTGCAGTCAATCGTGGAAAAACTTCGGGGTTGAAAAAACACGGCCTTGCTGGATCCAAACCAGTAATACGTGGCAGATTTTGACCCGTTAAATTTCGATAATAGCTCCCCGCCAACCCTGCAATATGAGCTCCCAAACTATGGCCAATCAAGTGGATGCGTTCTGATGGTATTTGCATATTTTTCAATCCCATCGCTACAAATTTACCAAGTTTTTTCGTATTAAAGGCTGAGGTGAAATAGCCGGTTCCAAGAAAAGAATTTGTATTGAGAATCTGTAAAAAGTAGAATTGCAAAAATATAATTATTTTATTTTAGTCAAATCCGTAATAATTATTTACCATAAAATTGTAACCAGTCCTGCAAGTGTAAGGTTTCGCCATAGCAGCCACAAACATATCACTCGGTGATGCCATCCAACCGGGAATGAACACAACTGTTGTTTTATTAACATTGAATTCGGCGTCTTCAAGAAATTTCCTGGTTTCGGGTATTGAGTATTCCTTGCTTATACACAATGTACGAAATTGAAAAAATACCTCCTCAATTTTTGGTGGTTTCAGTGGATGTGCTTTGGCAATGTTACCCAATACGGGACCTAATAGAAATAATAGAAGCGAAAAATTTAAAAAAAAAAAATCATTAAGCTGGGGTTCAGATCGACTACCTTCACCACTTTGAGTGCATTCAAGATATTCTATTGATAGAACGGACAGAGCATAGCATGTCACACCCTTCAAATTTAAAACAAAATTGCAAATCGGACAGTGTACCTTTTGTATGAATCCGATCAAAATTATTTATGGGATCTATATGTAAATCAGGACGTATTTGAGCATCCGTGGCATACACCATTTGGTGAACCATGCTGCAACACAGTGTTCTGTCCAAAATTTATCTCGTTTATTATTTGGTGCACAATTTGCATGAACTCCGACGAAAATATAGAGCGGTTATATCTACATCTAAATATATTTTACAAAATCCAATACACATTATTCTATGTTCAGTTTGTTGAACCGGTTTTTTTTTAATCGAACGAAACCATATATGGGAGCTATATGCAAATCTGAACCGATTTTAACAATGCTTCGAATACATCAATCTGGACTTAAATTAGTACGCTGTCCGATTTTTGATTTGCTCGGAGTTTTTAGCCAAGCACCTGTCAGTATATCTATGGTTGTAGCCCGGACGAATTTCACTTGTTTCTTCTAACTCCGCTGACTCAGTGGAAAATTCCTTGAATTGAATCTGTTAACAAATTAAATTGAGGTATCCGACTCAGACTGTGGTTAGGCTATAAAAATCCCAAATCAAAGCAAATAATAACCAGTAAGGAAAGTTCAAAAGTCGGGCGGGGCCGACTATATGATACCCTTCACCTCTATGGGTACATGCAAGACATGTTAATATCTACTATATCCTGTAGATATAGAAATTTCGCATACATTAGTGGGGACCTAAATCAGTCTCTGTGCAAAATTTTGCTTCAATCGGACTAATATTGGGAGTTTGGTGCACAATTTACTTTAAATCGGACGAAACTATATATGGGAGCTATATCTAAACCTGAACATATTCCAACAAAATTTCGCATTCATCACTTGTGACCTAATCTAGTATGCTGTGCAAAATTTTGCTTCAATCGTACCAATAATGGAAGATTGGTGCACTATTTACATTAAATCGGACGATACTATATATGGGAGCTAAATCTAAATCTGACCCGATTTCAACAAAACTTCGTATTCATCAATCATGACCTAATTTAGTACACTGTGCAAAATGTTTGTCTCAATCGGATAAATATTGACAGTATTTTGCTCCATTTACATAAAATCGGACGAAATTATATATAGCATATTTAGATATAAATCTGAGCCGATTTCAACAAAATTTCTCATACATCAGCCGGGATCTAATTCAGTACTCTGTGCAAAATTTTGCTTTATGTAAATCTAACAAGTGAATAAGCGTTAAGTTCGGCCGGGCCGAACTTTGGATACCCTCCACCATAGATATACTGACAGGTACTAGAAATGAAAATATAGGGAACATACCAAAAAGTGGACCTATACCGACATTTCTATGTAAACTATAATACAAATTTCAGAAATTTTTAATGGATAATTATACCCTCAGCCTTATGGCTAATGAGGGTGTATACCGTGAAAATGTGCCTCATCGAAATATTGGTTCTAGACCCCATGTTTCTTTGGACCAAATCCGTTTCAGAAAATTTACATTTCATTCAAACTTTGCCAATCTTATTATTTTTTCCAAACTTAGTTCAAATTCGAAGATAGGGAATATCGGTCCACTCCTTCTGGTTCCTCCCACACAGGGGCTAGGTTTAAATACGGGTTATAGTTCATATATAGTTCATTATCGAACTTTATGTTCTAGTTTTTTATCTCGATATCCTCCACAGGTGATATATTATTACAACAGAGTTTTAGAACCAAACCCAAAACGCGGAACAAATTTCATAACTATTTTAATATAAAAAAGGGGTTATATGGGGACTACCCCAAAAAGGGGGTACATATTAAAATTTTTTTGTAGAGAAATTTTTTACCATATTCGACTACAAAATACCAAATTTCAGCGAATTCGGTTGAAAAACGCGCTCAAGAACCCCAAAATACCGACATTTGGGGGGTACCGTTATATGGGGGCTATCCGAAAATATGGACCTATATTCATAATTTTTTGTGGAGAGATTTGGTACCTATTAAGAACTCAAAATACTAAATTACAGCTAATTCAGCGGAAAAATACGTTAAAACCCCCCAAAATACTGAAAATTAGGAGGTACCCTTATATGGGGGCTACCAAAAAAAAAAAATGGACCTATATTTATAATTTTTTGTGGAGACATTGAGTACCCAATAAGAACCCAATGTACCGAATTTCAGCGAATTCGGTTGAAAAACGCGCCCAAGAACCCCAAAATACCGAAAATATGGGGGGTACCCTTATATGGGAGCTATGCCTAAACGTGGACCGATAAAGCCCATCTTCGAACTTGACCTGCCTGCAGACAAAAGACGACTCTATTCAAAATTTTGGCGATCTATCTCAATTCGTTTAGACGCTAGAGTGATTACAACAGACAGACAGACGGACATGCTTAGATCGTCATAGAATTTTACGCTGATCAAGAATATATATACTTTATAGGGTCGGAAATTATTATTTCGATGCGTTACAAACGGAAAAACAAAAATAATATACCCTCCATACTATGGTGGAGGGTATAAAAAGGAGGTTATATGGGGACTACCCCTAAATGGGAGCGTTCAAGGACCCCAAAATACCGAAAATTGGGGGGGTACCCTTATGTGGGGGCTATCCGAAAAAAATGGACGTATAGTTATAATTTATAGTGGAGAGATTTGCTACCTAATAAGAACTCGACGTACAATTCTGTCGAAAAATACGATCAGAAACCCCGAAAAACCAAAAATTTGGGGTTACCGTTATATGGGGAAAACTGGACCTATATTTATAATTTTTAGTGCAGTAATTTGGTACCCAATAAGAACCCAATGTACAAAATTTCAGAGAATTCAGTTATAAAACGAGCACAAGAACCCCAAAATACCGAAAACTGGGGGCTAGCCGAAAAAATTGACCTATATTTATAATTTTTAGTAGAGAGATTTGCTACCCAATAAGAACTTAAAGTACCAAATTTGAGCGATTTCAGTTAAAGAACCTCAAAATACCGAAAATTGGGGCGTACCCTTATATGGGAGCTATGCCTAAGCATAGACCGATTTTTTCCAATTTCAATAGGGTTCGTCCTTGGGCCAATTAAGTGACCTGTGCTAAACTTCATCCAAATCGGATCATAAATGCGACCTGTACTTTGTTAACAGAAATACATTCACGGACGGACAGACGGAACTGCATAAATCGACTCAGAAAGTGATTTTATGCATATTCTCAAAAGGAATCATGGGCCTATCTCGATTCTTTTTGCCTGTTACAAACATATGCACAAAGACATAATACCCTGTACCACAGTGTGGTGAAGGGTATAAAAACTATTTTTACGACGTCTGATGAAAAAGGGGCGTTTGTTTGGTTTCGCATTTAAGTCATTTATTTTGAAAATGGTTTAAGTCCATTAGAGGTTCTGCTACAAATCTTGGGTTTCTAGAAAACTTTACAAAAAATACTACGTTATATATTCGATCATGCTTAAGGCCACAAACAAAATTAATAGCACTTGACAATATTTTTGAAACAAATTAAAACCCAAACCTTTAAATATCTCAATATAAGAAAAAAATGGGCTTAAACAACTTTCAAACTAAAGGACTCATCTATTTATGTTGGTGCTTGGATAATTTGGGATTATGGGCGTTTTTATTACGGGAATTGGCTCTAATTATGTTCTCATTGGTTGTCATATCTTCCTACCAAAAATTTACCATGGTATAGCCCGCCATAAAATGGCCCCGAACGATTATATGTATTTTAAATGCATACCTCACGGTGGAGGGTATAAAAAGTGCGACTTAACGACGTTTTTACGTATTTTTTCACATGTTTCATACAACATGAGTTTCATATTGTACGTTTTTTTCCCATATTCACTTGATTTCATTAAATAAACTGGTATGGATGGAATACTCACATGCGGCATTAACTGCATCCGATAATTTAATGTGTATACCATCAGACTCATTGCGGCCAACATTCCCGCCTATCACGCTCATGCAGAAATGTAGTAAAAATAACACACGTAAAATAAAAACAATATTTGTCATTATTATTTTCTTTTTCAGTTTGTAATTTCTTATGAGCAAAGCTGTAACTTCGTTGTGGTCCTTCGAACGTATGTGGTAAAACTAAGTTGCTTAGCTCCGACAAAAATGCATTTAACTGCATAATTATAATGAAATTTCTTTGTTTTCATTTTTAGGTTGGTGTATCGACTCACTCGTAATGCAAAAGTGACTTTTATTATAATTCTTTTGTCTTGATTTAGATATAAAATTGTGATGTGAATAGTAAAATCAAACAGGACGCAATTTCGATTAATGGAAACACGTTTTATTCCTATTTTATTCCTTTTATGTTATAGCTATAAAATACCATGAAATCGAAAATAAAGTAAAGTAACTTAAAGTTCAAAAATAAAGTAACTTCGATTGAAATATGGACTAGGACTGTCAAAATGTCTATAAAAAGTCTTGACATTTGTTTATAATTTTCTGTTGGATAATTTGGCATCCAATGAAAATTTAAAATATTAAATTAGGAGCAACTCAATTGAAAACCAGTTAGCGGAGCAGTATAGTCGGACGTGGCCGACCATACGATACCCTACACAACTACCAAGGAACTTTAACTTTCTGCGGATGTTTATTCCGAGCTTGGGCAATATTTCGTTATATTTGCTCAATCTAGCCCTACTACAACTACCAAGGAACTTTAACTTTCTGCGGATGTTTATTCCGAGCTTGGGCAATATTTCGTTATATTTGCTCAATCTAGCCCAATTAGAGATCAACAGCACCTCTTCATTACACTCACATATTTTCCGAATATTAATATTCATATTCAGTACAGCCATTATAATTAATTAACAAAAACTAAGTATTCGGTCCACTTCATCGCAATATTATAATCTGATCATCACCGAAAATTATAGGCGTTGTCTTTGACCATAACTGGAACCTCATGCAACATTTAAAAGCGGTCAGTGTTATATTTCCGCCCTCTATTGTGGTAATGGGTTACTAAATAAGTTCATACGATATCCAAGTTCAACCACTCCTCTTGGATATACTATCAACTTCTCTGGTTTATGTCCTTCGGGAGTTAACATCTTCGACATAGAATACAAATTTTGTCATTTTCACACAGAAGTAAGAGTCCATTTGACCCGCTAAATATTGACCGATCTTTATCAAAACAGGCATGCTTATTTTTTGACCCGATCCCCTTCTCCATGTAAAAATTTGCGATGTTTGGACCATAATTGCGGCCTCTGGAGCGACCAGAAAAACCGACAAAAATTTAGTATTTGGTCCATTTCATCCCCTAAATATTAACCGATCTTTACCAAAAACAATAGGGGTCTTCATTGGCCAGATCCTACATGCAAAATTTCGTAAAGATTGGTCCATAACTGTGGCCTCTATCGTGTTTACAAATTATAATGGACAGACGGACGGGCGGACGGACGGACACACATGTCTAGATCGACTCAGCTAGTCGAGATATGACGATCGGTATACTTAAAGGTGGGTCTAGAACCAATATTTCGCGGCGTTACAAACTTTTGGGGCTGCAGAAAGCTATAACACCCTGACAACATAGTTGTGTAGGGTATAAATATGTGCGTAATCCGGAAAATAACGAAAAAAATTATCGACATGGCATGCTAATTTGAACTACATTCCCCATTAATACAATACGAAATCAATAAGGAAAGTAGTAAAGTCGGATGGGGCTGACTATATGATACCCTTCACGACTTTGTGTATATTCAACGGATGATTTGGGAAATTGAATCCATAACCATGCCATTCTGCAACCTAAACAAAATTTTTCATTTCGTCACATATAGAGTTATATTAACTTCAGTACATTGTGCAAAGTGTTGTGTCAATCGGCCTAACTTTGGGTCTACGGTGTACCATATCTAAATCGAAACCGATTCCTACAAATCTTGGCAAACTTTAGGTAATACCAATTTCAGTACATTGTGTAAAATTGTGTAGTGAACGGCCTAACTCTGGATCTGTTGTGCCCCCTTGTACTTAAAATCGGACTAAACTATATATAGGAGCTATATCTAAGTCTGAACCAATTTCAACAAAACTTGCCACACGTTTTGTTATAGTAGCTTCAGTACGTTGTGCAAATTTTTTTTGTCAATTTTGTGTAAAATCGGAGGAAAATATATATGTAGAAGCTATAACTAAATCTGCACCGATTTCAAGGGTACTTGCCAGAGATTAATTTATGTTAACTACAATTCATTGTACAAACTTGTGTGGCAATCGGACAAACTTTGGTCTTTAGTGCACAATTTATAGGAGCTATGCCTAAATCTGAACCGAAACTTAGCACACATCATTCTAGACTTAAGAAGACCCCGCCCCCCCATTCTCGGGGTAAATTTTTTTTTATTTAATTCGAATCTACACTAATTCAAGAATGTCCCGACAAAATTTCAAGTAAAAATCTCAAGAACTCTTGGAAATATAGCCGATTTATTGTGTCAGCATCAAGTGACGGCTAATTCAAGAATGTCCCTACAAAATTTCAAGTACAAATCTCAAGAACTCTTGGAAATATAGCCGATTTATTGTGTCAGCATCAAGTGACGGCTAAAGGGCTTCTCAAACTTTCAACGCGTTTTTCTCTTTTGCGAATGGCGGGCACGATAACTCAAAAACTAATAACCCAATCGATTCCAAACTTTTACACGTTTCTCTGTGAGTGTATAGCTATCGTATGAACTAGGATAAAGCCAATCGGTGAAGATCTTCCTTATTTTTTAACTTGGTTTTTGGTCAAAAATCGGCGATTTTCCAAAAATATTTTTTCAAAGGTCCGCCATTTTGTTAATTTTAGAGCGAAGTCAATAATCCTAGTTCATACGAGAGCCAGACATGTACTCTTTCTAACACCGTTGGAATTTTCGGATTCCGATGTTCCAGTGAGGAATTATCATGCCCGCCATCAAAAAAAGGACTTTTCTTTAATTACAAAAAACAACAACAAAACAATAACAAAAATTTTTTGTAAATTATTTTTCTTCTCTTTAAAATCTTCAAATATATGTGTGCAAAGTTACAAACCTTAACAAGCATTGGTATTGATTTACTAGCCCATTGAAATATTAAAATCGAGAATGGCTGGGGTTCCATTAATTCAGTACGCTATGACAAATATCACGAAACTTAACACATATCATTCTACACCTTATCCAGTACCCTATGCCAAATTTCCTGCAAATCGAAAATATATTTGGTCTTTGATGCATCATTTACATTAAATGGAAGGAGCATATATATGGAAGTTATATCTATAACTGAACCGATTTTCACGAAACTTGACACACATCATTCTAGACCTAATTCATTACGCTATGCCAAATATCGTGCAAATCGAAGGATATATAGGGTCTTTTGTGCACCATTTACATTAAATCGTAGGAAAATATATATGGGAGCTACATCTTAATCTGAACCGATTTTAAGGAAACTTTACGCACATCATTCTAGACCTAATTCAGTATACTATGCCATATTTCGTGCAAATCGAAAGATATATTGGAACTTTGGTACACCATTTATATTAAATCGGAGGAATATATATATTTATATATGGGAGCTATATCTAAATCTGAACCGATTTTCAGGAAAGATAACACACATCATTCTAGACCTTATTTAGTTCCCCATGCAAAATTTCGTGCAAATCGAAAGATATATAGAGATTTTGGTATACATTTACATTAAATCGGACGAAAATATATGTTGGAGCTATATCTAAATCTGAACCGATTTTCACGAAATTTAACACACACATTCTAGACTTTATTCAGTATGCAATGCCAAATTTCGTGCAAATCGAAAGTTATATAGGGGCTTTTGTACACTGTTTAAATTAAATCGGACGAAATTATACATGGGAGTTACATCTAAATCTGAACCGATTTCCATTAAACCTAACACACATCATTCTAGACCTAAATCATTACGCTGTGCCAAATTTCGTACAAATCGAAAGATATATAGGGACTTTGGTGCACCATTTATATTAAATCGGAAGAAAATATATATCGGAGCTATATCTAAATCAGAACCGATTTTTCCCAACTTCAATAGGGTTAGTCCTTGGGCCAAATCTTCTTTACAATTTAACATGGACGGGCCGACATGCACAAATCGATTTAGAATGTGATTCTATGCATATCCTCAAAAGGAACCATGTGTCTATCTCGTTTCCTTTTGCCTGTTACATACATATGCACAAAGACATAATACCCTGTACCACAATTTGGTGAAGGTTATAAATATGTCCGTAATCCGCAAAATAACGAAAAAAATTATTGACATAGAATGATAAATTTAACAACACACCCCATTAATACAATTCAAAAGAATACAAAACATTTTTCTGTAATGTTTATTTTTTGTATAAGCCTAAAATTATGCTTCGGTTTAAAAACAAATTACATGTTACCAATATTGGATTTTAAGCATATATATGTTCTGGACTTTAACACTTCTCTGCATGATGATGGAAATTTCTATCATACCAGTTTAAAATGTTATTGACGTAGGTGTTATGTTATTGGTAGTCCCCAATTTTGGCGACAGTTCGGCAGTGTTTATCCAATATCTGGTAAATGCTCAAAATTGGGGGCTATCAGAAAACGTATGTGTATTTTGTACATATTCAGAACTAAATTACAGCCAATTTGATTGTAAATTGTGGATAATAGATAAACGAATACCTTAGCTCGTGAGACTATATGGGGGCCAGGGACCTACGCAGGGGGCGGCCCGGGGGGCCCGGGCCCCCCCGAAATTAATTTTTTCGCAGTAAATTTATGTTTGTAACAGCGAATTTTTTTCATTTTGTACTACCGGCCCCCCCCCCCGTAATGGAATCCTGTGTACGTTGCTGATGGGGGCTATATCAAAACATAGGCACAGAGACTCAATTTTCGTGAACTATGACGTTCTTTCTTTTGTAATCACTCTAGACTCTAAACAAATGGAGATAGATCGCCAAAAATTTTGGGTCGTCTTTTGTCTGCATACAGGTCAAGTCCGAAGATCAACTATATCGGTTCACGTTTAGGCATAATTCCCACTTAGGCATATCTCACCCAATTTTCGGTGTTAAAAAAATTATAAATATAGGTCCACTTTTTCTGGTAGCCCCTATATAACGGTACTCCCGCCCCCCATTTTTGCGTTTTTTTTTTTTTTTTTTTTTTTTTTTTGATTTTCTACCTAATTTAGTACATTGAGTACCGCATTTAACCCTAGCCATTACATGTGGCCTACCGATTGTCGGCATTTTTAATAATTAGCATAATTAATGTAATTAATATTGGTCCCGCTTTAGGTATAGCCTCAAGGGACTTACTCATACAATTCTTTTTTCTGCAATGACAATATTAATATTAAACCAGCAGCTACCACCCAACTACCAATCCGACCGATTTAAGAAGTTTTGAAGACACACCCGAAGGTGGAGGGTTTCTCGACTATAAGGTTGGATTATTTAAATGTAAGTAAACAAATATGCAACGATGTTTTGTATGTATAACAGTTACATTTTTCTCTGGCAATTTTAAACAATGTATTAACATTTTCCACATCGAATCGAAAGGGCATTAAAAGTTCCATACGATTTTTCAGCTGGAGCTGGAGTATAAGAAATGCCTTTCAATATTTCACTTACACCATAACCCATAACTGTAACAGGCCCAGAACATTTCTTAAAAGACAATTCTTCAAAATTCCGACAACGTCTTCCTAAAAAGTTACGCTCTCCAATGGGGTAAACTGTTTCAATGAAATATTCTATTGACTTCTCATGTGAACATAATATCGATAGATGGGTACATCCTGGCTGAATCACATCTAAACCGCCAACATAAAAATCAATATGTCCAATTGAGTCTTCCAAACCTAAATCTGTGGGATTTGTGTGTATTACGTCGACGAAGATGGCATCACTGCGCCGCAAACGTGGCAAAACAATGGGTTGCACAAAACATGGTCTGGCCGGATCTAGACCTGTAATTCGTGACAACTTTTGTCCAGTTAATTGGTAATAATAACGTCCAGCATTGCCAACAATGTGGGCTCCCAAGCTATGACCAATCAGGTGGATATTTCCAGCAGGAATTGCTAAATTCACGAGGCCGATGGCTATTAGTTCTCCCAATTTGGCAACATTGTTGGCTGAGCGTATATATAATGTGGAAATATATCCCGCAGCATTGAAAACCTGCAATGAAGAGTAGTTCTGTTAATGTATAATCCCAAAATAGCCGTCAAGTGTAAAAACTCATCAAAATCGGATACCGTGATGTGATGTTGTAAAAAGTCCCCTAATCCCATTAGACATAGTTCGATATGTTATAAATTCCAAATTGTACACACTTACCAAAAAATTATTTCCTCCACGACAATGAAAAGCTTTGGCCATATTGTCTATATAATCTTGATCCAGACGAACAAGCCATCCCGTTACAAATAAAATTGTCTTTTTGTTAATATCAAACCCAGGATATTCTCTTAATGATTTTATGCTATTCAAAGGGAAATCTTTCCGCACACATTGGGTTCGCAATTGAAATGCTACCTTTTCCTGGCGTGGTATTTGAGAATTGCGATTTCTGACTTTAGGAGCAATAAAGTTACCTGAAATTAAATAAACCATTCAAACATTAAATATTTTTTATAGATAAAATATCCAGAATTTATTTACTTACATGCCGCATGAATTGCATTCGAGTTGGTTCTTTTAAGTGTTACAGCTGCCGAAATTAAAGAATTTCCAACACTACCCAAAATTTCTCCAGTGGGGCCAACAATAAAACAGATCACAATTTCAAAAATTAATTTAGAAATGTTCATTATAAAATTAAAATCTCTCTATATAAACAGCTTCTCTGATATCAATACCAGCCTCTAATACCACACGTTCATTAATTCTTTTGTAATTTTATTCTGATGTGGAGCTAAGTGCAGCATAAAGTCTGTTGTAGAAAAACACATTTTGTGTAATTGCTAATAATTGATCATATATTTAAAAATGTTCAATATGGTATTTCCTTATGAATAATTATAGTGCAATTTAGTACTAAAGGGTGTTCAAAGTGGGTATATTTTTTTCAAGAGTCAAATTAATACAAATCATCATGGAAAAAGTTGACGAGACGAATTTTGATAAGCGAAGCGTAATTCAACAGCGGTCATTTCATCAGGTCAAAATAATGGTTTGGAATCATCGGTCTAAATCAGGCATGCTTACCCATATACGCTACCGTAACTGAGGGTCGATGGGTAAACACATTTTCTCTTTTTTATACCCTTCACCACATTGTGGTACAGGGTATTATGTCTTTGTGCATATGTTTGTAACAGGCAAAAATAATCGAGTTAGACCCATGGTTTCTTTTGAGAATATGCATAGAATCACTTTCTGAGTCGATTTATGCATGTCCGTCCGTCCGTCCGTCTGTCCATGTTAAATTGTAAACAAAGTACAGGTCTCATTTATGATCCGAATTAGATGAAATTTGGCATAGGTCACTTATTCGGCCCATGGACGAACCCTATTGAAATTGGGAAAAATCGGTTCAGATTTAGATATAGCTCCCATATATATATTTAACCGATTTAATGTGAACGGTCCCTATATATCTTTCGATTTGCACGAAATTTGGTACAGCCTGCTCATTTAGGTCTAGAATAATGTCTGCCAAGTTTCGTGAAAATCGGTCCAGATTTAGATATAGCTCCCATATATAGTTTCGACCGATTTCATGTAAATGGTGCACCAAAATCCCTATATATCCTTCGATTTGCACCAAATTTGGCATAACGTACTGGCTTGGGCCTAGAATTATTTCTGCCAAGTTTCGTGAAAATCGGTTCAGATTAAGATATAGCTCCCATATATAGTTTCGTCCGATTTCATGTAAATGGTGCACCAAAATCCCTAACGTACTAACTGAACGTACTGAATTAAGCCTAGAATGATGTCTGCCAAGTTTTGAGAAAATCGGTTCAGATTTAGATATACCTCCCATATATAGTTTCGTCCGATTTCATGTAAATGATGCCCCAAAGTCCCTATATATCTTTTGATGTGCACGAAATTTGGCATAACGTACTGAATTTAGCCTAGAGTGATGTCTGCCAAGTTTCGAGAAAATCGGTCCAGATTTAGATATAGCTCCCATATATAGTTTCGTCCGATTTCATGTAAATGGTGCCCCAAAGTCCCTATATATCTTTCAATTTGCACGAAATTTGGCATAACGTACTGAATTAAGCCTAGAATGATGTCTGCCAAGTTTCGGGTAAATCGGCCCAGATTTAGATATAGCTCCCATATACAGTTTCGTCCGATTTCATGTAAATGGTGCACCAAAGTCGCTATATATCTTTCGATTTGCACGAAATTTGGCATGACGTACTGAATTGAGTCTAGAATGGTGTATGTTAAGTTTCGTGAAAATCGGTCCAGATTAAGATATAGCTCCCATATATAGTTTCGTCCGATTTCATGTAAATGGTGCACCAAAGTCCCTATATATCCTTCGATTTGCACGAAATTTGGCATAACGTACTGAATTAAGCCTAGAGTGATGTCTGCCAAGTTTCCAGAAAATCGGTCCAGATTTAGATATAGCTCCCATATATAGTTTCGTCCGATTTCATGTAAATGGTGCCCCAAAGTCCCTATATATCTTTCGAATTGAGCATAGAATTACGTAGTTGCGTTTTCTAAATGTACAGACATAGCCCAACGGATGACCTATTTATATTTGTTTGAAGTCGATTTACATACTTTATGGATAGATCTAGGTAGATTCACATTTAGATAAATATCACGTATTTTATTTCATCCAATTTCATGTTAATAGTCCTGTTTAATATACCCATAGTGGTGAAGGGTATCATATAGTCGGCCCCGTCCGAATTTACTACTTTCCTTACTGGTTTCTCTTTACGTCAGTCGTTTTTAATGGTGAATTCCCAGTTACGCTCGCACACACTTGCTCTCAATTTAATTTTGCCCAACACTGGTTTAAATTTTTTCAAAATTATGACAGTGAGAACGCAACCGTCAACTATTGTGCCACTAGTGCCACCGTAACAAATTATTTGATGCCTCAAATGGAAGACCATGATCTCAGCGAAATATTTTCGTATGTATTTTTGAGCGACTGAAACACATCTATAGACTTTTTTCCAATGGAAATATGTCAAGCACTTTCTGAGTTGATTTTTGTATGTCTGTACGTCTGTCTGCCCATGCTAAATTGTAACCAAAGTACAGGTCGTATTTATGATCCAAATAGGATAAATTTGGCACAGCTCAATTATTTTGACCTTAGGACTAACACATTGAAAATGGGGGAAATCGCTTCAGATCTATATATAGCTCCCATACATAGTTTCGTTCGATTTTAAGTAAATAGTGCACCAAAGACCCAAACTTAAGCCGATTGGTTTTATATAGGGCCTATGTCCAAAAGCGGGCCGAACCTGACCCACTAGTTTTTTATCTCGATATCATCCAAAGGAAAGATGATTACAACAGACGGATGAATTTACTTAATCATTCCATGTAGGTTATAAACGGACAATTTCGAGTAAATCATATCCCCCATTTTGTGACAATCGACGTAACTTTGTGTTTTTGGTGCCCCATTTACATCAAATCGGATCTAAATTTGAGCCGACTTTCACGAAACTTAGCACATATCATTCAACTCATATTTCAGTACGCTATGCAAAATTTCGTGCAAATCGAAAGCTATATAGGGTCTTTGGTACTCCATTTACATTAAATCGGACGACCATATATATGGGAGCTATATCTAAATCAGGATCGATTTTCAGGAAACTTAACACACATCATTCTAGACCTAATTCATTACGCTGTGCCAAATTTCGTGCAAATTGAAAGATAAATAGGGACTTTGGTACACCATTTACATTAAATCGGACGACTATATATAATGTAGCTTTATCTAAATCTGGACCGATTTTCAGGAAACTTAACACACATCATTCTAGACCTTATTCAGTACGCTGTGCCAAATTTCGTGCAAATCGAAAGATATATATGGACTTTGGTACTCCATTTACATTAAATCGGACGACTATATATATGGGAGCTATATCTAAATCTGAACCGATATTCACGAAACTTAACTCCCATCATTGTAGCCTTAATTCAGTACGTTGTCCGAAATTTCGTGCAAATCGAAAGATATATAGGGACTTTGGTGCACCATTTACCTTAAATCGGACGAAAAGATTTAGATATAGCTCTCCGATTTCCAGTAAATGGGGCACCAAAACTCCAAAATATGGCCGATTGGCATAAAATTTTGCAGAAACTTCCGAAGTTACTCTAATATAACATGTGTCAAGTTTTATTGAAATCGGTTCAGATTTTAATAAAACTCTCATATATAGTTTCGTGCGATTTTCAGTTGATGGTCCACCACAGCTCCACAATATGGCCGATTGTCACAAGATTTTACGCAACGTACAGAAGTTAGTGTAACCTACGGTGTGGAAAGTTTCGCTGAAATCGGTTCAGATTTAGATATATCTCCCATATATAGTTTCGTGCGATTTTCAGCAAATGGAGCACAAAGTTTCAAAATATGGCCGATTGGCACAAAATTTTTTTCAGAACGTTCTGAAGTTAGTGCAACCTACGGCGGCGAATGTTTCGCTGAAATCGTTTCGTCCGATTAAAGGTAGTATAACCTAACGTGTGGAAATTTTCGTCGAAATCGGTTCTGATATATATATAACTACGTATATATATATATATATAATCGTCCGATTTTATGTGAATAATGAACCAAATACCCACAATATGGCCTGTAGGCATAAAATTTTGAGCAACGTCCTGAAGTTAGTTTAGCTCCCATATATATTTTTGTCCGATTTGGAGTAAATAATGCACCAAGACCCAAAATATAGCGGATATACTCAAAACGTACTGAAGTTAGTATGAACTCGAACGTTGAAATCGGTTCGTATTTGGATATAGCTTTCATAATTATTTGAGCTCCAAATAATCAAGAGAGGTCCGATTGAGATTTGCTTTAAATTGATTTATATAATTTGCCCCCATAGTAAACAGACAACTCTATAATGACATGTTTATGAATTGAATTAAATCGGTTCACATTTACATAAATATCAAATATTTTAGTTCATCCAATTTCATGTTAATGGTCCAAAGTGGTAAAGGGTATCATAAAGTCGGCCCCGTCCGACTTTACTTCTTTCCTAACTGATTTATAATGTGAGGCAGATTTTAAAAATGTTTATTTATTTTTATTTAACACAAAGACCACACCTATTTAGACGTAGCCAATCATCTGTATTAGCATATCCGCCAAATGGTGGGCTAGATCGTACAGGTACATAATGTATTCCCCTGGCCGCACCAGCATTATTCAAACCCATAATGGATTTAGGTCCCGTACAACTTTTCCCTCTTAATTCCTCAACATTGCAACATTGTCTTCCCACATAGCTGCGTTCATTTCCCGGATAAACTGATTCGGCAAAATATTGTACGGAAATTTCATGTGAACAACGCAATGAAATACCACAACCCGGTTTAGATGCCTCCAAACCACCAGGAAAAAAGTCAACATCACCGATTTGTTCTTCACTGCCCAGTTGAGTGGGATTCGAATGGATGATGTCAATAAATTCGGCATCACCACGTTTAAGGCGGGGAAATACACTGGGTGTTATAAAACATGGACGGGCTGGATCGAGACCGGTAATACGTTTAAATCGCCGACCTGTTAGCTGGTAATAGTAACGTGCAGCATTACCCAAAATGTGGGCACCCAAGCTATGACCAATAAAATGCATTTTCTCTACCCGTAGACCTAAATTGCGTAAGCCGATGGCTATAAATTTCCCCAACTTTTCAGTGTGATGAGCAGAATTGGCATATAGGTTTGTTATAAAGCCACCGGTGTTCACGACCTGGGAAAGGAAGAAATTTAAACAAAAAGAAAATAAAATGAAAATGGTTTAGAGAAAATTCGAACTTGGTTGTAACGAGTAACAATTTGAAAACAATAAAATCAATCCATTTTTTTTCATTGGAACAACATTTCCCCACAAAGTTTCACGCTCATTAATTCTTTATAACACATTTTGACTGAAAATTCCTCTTCTTACCACAAAATTATAATCCCTTTGACAATTGAAAGCCTTTATAATATCCTTCATATAATAATAATCCGGCGGAGCATTCCATCCGGCCACAAAAAATGCTGTCTTCTTGCGAATATCAAATTGTCGAAAACTACGCAATTTGGCCGCCTGTTGCACTGGGAATTCAATGATGCCACATGCAGTTCTCAATTGAAATGACACCTTTTCAATGTACGGCGGATTAATGGGATAGTTTTGGACGGCATCTTTAACAGCTCTACCTAAAATAAGATTCTAGAATTGATAAAAACAATAAATAAAATAACTACAAATATATAACCTACAAGCCACATCTATGGTATTGAAGGCTATTTCGAATAGAGTATCCAGTGAATTAACTCCAGAATTGTTCTGGATATTAAGATGAAGAAAAATAAATATATATTGTCGAAGATTCATTTTCTGAGGTAAAATTAAATCACAATACAAATAATATCACTTTAACAGTACGGAAATGTAAAAATAGAACTAAACGTTCGTGATGTGTAAAACATCTCAGATGCAAATCTGACAGGGGCATTTACTTGAACGGTTAATTGATTGCTCACTTTAATTGCAACCGCAATTAATAAATAAAGAAAAAAATAGAAATTTAAATAGATTGCAAAATGCAATTTCTTCTAACAGATCTGCTACAATTATTCAGATTGACTATGTGTGAAAAAATATAAAAGTCTACCAATCTATATAGGGTATACTTTGTTGGTGATTTCGTTTGACAATAACCAATTCGTTTCCAACAAATATAAACCAGTGAGCGGAGCAGTATAGTCGGACGGGGCCGACCATACGATACCCTACACAACTACCACAGAACTTTTGCGGATTTTTATTCCGTGATAGTTGCACCCTCTTTACCGATTAGAGGTCAACAGCACCTCTTCCTTACACTGACATATTTTCCGAATATTACCAATATTCAGTACAGCCCTTCTAATTACTTGTCCACATTCCCTTCACCGTGGGTTGTATTGTGATGTCCGGCTTATAATTGTAGAATCAAAAAAATAATAAATAAATAAGTTTTCGGTCCACTTCATCCAAAAATTATTATCTGATCATCACCGAAAATTATAGGCGTTGTTCTTGACCATAACTGGAACCTCATGGAACATTTCAAAGCGATCCGCGATACAATTCCGCCCTCTAGTGTGGTAATGGTTTATTAAATAATATCTGTATACGTAAGTACGTGTAAATATTTACGTATAGCTTCCACACCCGTGTACATACGACAATATAATTGGTATCAATTTAAAGGCCAATCACTCCTCTTGGATAAACTATTAACTTCTCGGGTCTATGTCCTTCAGGAGTAAATATATACGCTGTAGAATACAAATTTTGTAATTTTTCACACAAAAGTCAGGGTCCATTTGACCCGCTAAATACGACCGATCTTTATGAAAACAGGCATGTTTATTCTTTGGCCCGATCCCCTTCTCCATGCAAAAATTTCCGGTGTGTGGGCCATAATTGCGGCTTCTGGAGCGACCAGAAAAACCTACAAAAACCGATCTCTTTCAAAAACAATAGGGGTCTTCATTGGCCACAACCCATCCTACATGCAAAATTTCGTGAAGATTGGCCCATAACTGTGGCCTGTATCGTGTTTACAAATTGTAATGGACAGACGGACGGACACACATGTTTAGATCGACTCAGCTAGTCGAGATATGACGATCGGTATACTTAAAGGTGGGTCTAGGACCAATATTTCGCGGCGTTACAAACTTTTGGGGCTGCACAAAGCTATAATACCCTGACAACATAGCTGTGTAGGGTATAAAAAGTGAATTTTATTCTACGATATTTTGATGCGATTGAAAAAAAATTTAGCAGACCATCAAAACTATAAGCGTGAATTTTTTGGAGAACTTTTTTTCTACGGACCATCCGAGATTTTTATACCCTTCACCACACTGTGGTACAGGGTATTATGTCTTTGTGCATATGTTTGTAACAGGCAAAAGGAATCGAGATAGAACCATGGTTCCTTTTGAGAATATGCATAAAATCACTTTCTAAGTCGCTTTACGCATGTCCGTCTGTCCATGTTAAATTGTAGACAAAGTACAGGTCGCATTTATTATTCGAATTGGATGAAAATTGACACAGTTCATTCATTTGGCCAAAGGACGAATCCTATTGAAATTGGGGAAAATCGGCTCAGATTTAGATATAGCTCCCATATATATTTTCATCCGGTTTAATGTAAATGGTGTACCAAAGTCCCTATGTATCTGTCGATTTGGACGAAATTTTGTATAGCGTAATGAATTAAGCCTAGAATGATGTGTGCTAAGTTGCGTGAACATCAATTCAGATTTACATATAGCTCCCATATATAGTTTCGTCCGAATTAATGTAAATGGTGCGCCAAAGTCCCTATATATCTTTCGATTTGCACGAAATTTGGCACAGAGTAATGAATTAAGCCTAGAATGGTGTGTGCTAAGGATCGTGATCGTGAATATTTTCGTCCGATTTCCCTATGTATCTCTCGATTTGCACGAAATTTTGTATAGCGCAATGAATTAAGCCAAGAATGATATGTGCTAAGTTGCGTGAACATCGATTCAAATTTACATATAGCTCCCATATATATTTTAGTCCTATTTAATGTAAATGGTAGACCAAAGACCCTATATATTCTTCGATTTGCACTTAATTTGGCAAAGCGTACTGAATTGAGTATAGAACGATGTGTCCTATATTTTGTGAAAATCAAAATTATGTGAGCTAAGTTTCGTGCCCTATATATATTTCGACGGATTTAATGTATATATCTTTAGATTTGCACGAAATTTGGCATAACGTAACTAATTGAGTCTAGAATGACCTCTGCTATAGTTTCGTGAAGATCGGTTCAAATTTAGATATAGCTCTCACCAAACTCCTAATTTTTGTTCGACTGACACGAAAGTGCGGCATACTGACTGTAATTCTGCACGCAAACGACTGTAATTCTGCCTGAATGAAATGAAACTTAGCATAGGTTTCAGAATATATGTACGGATTGATGTTAGTCGGTTCACATATAGATAAAGATCACATACTTCGTTCAATTTCAATGTTCCTTTGAAAAGGCGACGTCTATTACGATATATATGTAAAATATACCAATGCTGTGAAGGATATTATATAGTCGACCCAGTCCGACTTTACTACTTTCCTTACTGGTTTAAAGTATATTTTTAACATTAAAGCTATCTTTTCTTTTTACAGACCATCAGAGCTATAAGCGTGAATTTCTTAAAGATTTGTTAAAGAATATTTTTTCAGTAGACCATCAAAGCTATAAGCGTGGATTTTTTAACGTATATTTTTTCTGCAGATCTTCAAAAGTATATGCTTGGATTTTTTAACTATAATATTTCAGGGGACCATAAGTGCTATATAAGTGGACTTTTTTAAGAATATATTCTTAACGGACCATCAGAACTATAAAAGTGGATTTTGTAAAAATAATTTTTTTCAACGGATCATCAGATCTAAATGCGTGTATTTTTTTAAGAATATTTTTTCAGCGGACCATAAGAGCTATAAACGATTTTTTTTTCATTGAACAGAAAATCTCCCTATTATTCGATATTTTAGGGCTTTTGGGCACGCTTCTTAACTTTATTTGGTTTGGTTATGGTTCTCACTGAGTAGAACATATTCCAACTAAACATAATCAATATTGGTCCACTTTTTAGGGTAGATCCCATCTCTTCTGTTTACTTCTCTACAACAATTATTATACCACCAGTGTACACAGAGGTGTAGTGGAAAGGGGCCGATCATATGATACCCTATACAACTACCAACGAACTATAATGTTCCGAGTCTGGGCCATATTTCACGCTATTTGCATACCCTTAATGATTCTAAGAACTCAACAGCTCCCCTTTTCTTGCCCTGGCATATTTTATCCAATCTTTTTTTGGTAAACCGCCATTTCATAGCCTGTCGAACTTGTGATGTTCGGCTTACAATAGAGGCCTGTAGAGTGACTAGGACTAGAACCATGCAATAATAAGGATTAAGGTCCATTCCCTAAATATCATCTGATCATCACCGAAATTTGTAGATGTTGTCCTTGACCATAAAGTTAACACCCTTCAATTCCGGTCATGTTTGCTCGACATTTCTCCCTTCTATTCTGGCAATGATAATATCATTCATATTCAAAATACACAAATATCATATAATACACACATCCGAGTATATAGTTCTGTTCCCGGACCTGCAAGAATCTACAAATTTACAAGTTTTGCAACATTTTACTCGAAACCCGTTCCCAAACTCACAAAACTAATAAAACTTTAAACCAAATTTAAGAGAACACAAAACAACATGTCGTTCTCGTTGTAAACTATTTATTGAGGAATTTGAACAGTAAAAATCGTCACTAAAAAAAATACCAACTTCAGATTGGCGTTTGT
>NW_026888427.1:0-9548 GCF_032173495.1 Musca vetustissima | reverse complement strand
CTTCCAAAATATTTGTTTTTTTATACCCTTCACCACACTGTGGTACAGGGTATTATGTTTTTGTACATATGTTTGTAACAGGCAAAAGGAAACGAGATAGACCCATAGTTCCTTTTGAGAATATGCGTAGAATCATTCTGATTCGATTTAGCATATCCGTCCGTCTGTTGGTTTTAAATTGTAAACAAAGTACAGGTCACATTTATAATCCGATTGGGCTGAAATTTGGTACAGCTCATTTGTTTGGCCCAAGGACGAACCCTATCGAAATTGGTAAAAATCGGTTCAGATTTAGATATAGCTCACATATATATTTTCGTCCAATTTAATGTAAATGATGCACCAAAGTCCCTATATATCTTTCGATTTGCACGACATTTGGTATTACGTACTGAATTGAGCCTAGAATGATGTCTGCCAAGTTTCGTGAAAATCGGTCCGGATTTAGGTATAGTTCACATATATATTTTCGACCGATTTCGTGTAAATGGTGCACCAAAGTCCCTATATATCATTCGATTTGCACGAAATTTGGCATAACGTACTGAATAGAGCCTAGAATGAGGTCTGCCAAGTTTCGTGAAAATCGGTTCAGATTTAGATATAGCTCCCATATATATTTTCGTCCGATTTAATGTTAATGGTGCACCAAAGTCCCTATATATCATTCGATTTGCACGAAATTTGGCATAACGTACTGAATTGAGCCTAGAGTGATGTCTGCCAAGTATCGTGAAAATCGGTCCAGATTTAGATATAGCTCCCATATATAGTTTCTTCCGATTTCATGTAAATCGTCCCTATATATCTATCAATTTGCACGAAATTTGGCATAACGTACTGAATTGAGCCTAGAGTGATGTCTGCCTTGTTTCGTGAAAATCGGTTCTTATTTAGATATAGCTCCCATATATAGATTCTTCCGATTTCATGTAAATCGTCCCTATATATCTTTCAATTTGCACGAAATTTGGCATAACGAACTGAATTGAGCCTAGAGTGATGTCTGCCAAGTTTCGTGAAAATCGCTTCAGATTTAGATATAGCTCCCATATATAGTTTCGTCCGATTTCATGTAAATGGTGCACGAAAGTCCCTATATATCATTCGATTTGCACGAAATTGGGCATAACGTACTGAATTGAGCCTAGAGTGAAGTCTGCCATGTATCGGGAAAATCGGTCCAGATTTAGATATAGCTCCCATATATAGTTTCTTCCGATTTCATGTAAATCGTCCCTATATATCTTTCAATTTGCACGAAATTTGGCATAACGTACTGAATTGAGCCTAGAGTGATGTCTGCCAAGTATCATGAAAATCGGTCCAGATTTAGATATAGCTCCCATATATAGTTTCGTCCGATTTCATGTAAATGGTGCACTAAAGTCCCTATATATCTTCCGATTTGTACGAAATTTGGCATAACATATTGGATTGAGCCTAGAATGATGTCTGCCAAGTTTCGTGAAAATCGGTCCAGATTTAGATATAGCTCCCATATATAGTTTTTTCAGATTTCATGTAAGGGGTGCACCAAAGTCCCTATATATCTTTCAATTTGCTCGAAATTTGGCATAACGAACTGAATGGAGCCTAGAGTGATGTCTGTCAAGTTTCGTGAAAATCGCTTGAGATTTAGATATAGCTCCCATATATACTTTCGTCCGATTTAAAAAAATCGGTTTAGATCTAGATATATATATTTTTGTCCGATTTAATTTATATAATGTACCAAAGTTGTTATGTTACATAGCGTACTAAGTTAAGTCCAGAATGATGTGTGCCAATTTTCGAGAAAATCGGTTGAGATTTAGATATAGCCCCCTTATATATTGCCGATTGATTTTAAGTATTTGACGCACCAAGGAACCAATATATGGCTGATAGGAACAAAACGTATCGAAATTAGTATAACCTAACCTGTGACTAGTTTCGATGAAATCAGTTCATATTTGGATGTACCTTCCATATATATTTTAGTCCGATTTGATGCACAATTTATCAAACTCCTCATGTTTGTCAGATTGACATCAAAGTTTGCACAACCTACAAAATCTTCTACCCTCTTCTAAATCGCTTCACATTCGATATGAGTATTTTAGCAAATACTTCTTATTGCCATGATAACAAGTTGAACTCTACAATTGCTTTGGGTATTGGCAATTCATTAGGGAATTGATATCGATTCCATGTACCATGTACATGCATACGACACACGGTATGTACATACAGTGGTGGTCACAGAATTAAAACATTTACTGTGGTAAACATTTTTTGATCAGCCCCAGCTTCGTTTGAAGTATTTTTTAAATTTTTTTAATTCAGAACACTTCGATATACTGCACTTAAGAGATTTAGTGTGTGAATGGAAAATTATTGCATGCAATTTTTCCATAAATAACGGTTTTTATGAAAATACATCGACTTTGAAGTTGCCATATAATTAAAACTTTTGTGTGATTTTTTACTTTACAGAATTTTTTGAAAATATTTTTAAAAAAGGCTCTTTAATTTCGTTAAATTATGTAAACTAAGCACCGATAAAATCATTTACGATAAAATTTTTTGAAAAAATTGTAAAATCTATCAAAATTGCCAATAATTTGTACAGTACACCTTACATTCAGAAAATAAACCTTATTATAGAAAACAAAGGTCCGAATGCACCAGAAATTGCTAGAATTAATAGAAAACAATAAATAATTATCGAAATAAATAAATATTTGAAATAAAAACTGAAAAAAATGGGAATTAACCTTAGGGAAAAAATCAATTTCGATTGCCTTTATTGAAGAACGCAGGAATATTTTTGCAGTATGTGAGGAAATATCGATTGATATTGGCATTTATTATACCAAATCGATTGTTCGAGTAGTACAGAATATATTTTATCAAAAAATATACAAGTCACAACAGAAAGAACAGAGATCAACGCCTATGTTGACGAATAAAAGTTTCTGACACACAGCAGCATTTTTGATGCTCAACACAAGACTTTAAATATTTGTCAAATTGTAAATTTTTTCCTTCTTTTGGGCTAAAATAGATTAAATGGGCATTATTCTATTCAAAAAATATTATTTTGGAAAAATATTGTCATGTTCAATAGATTTTAAGGGTCAAGAGTTAACCATCAAACATGCTGCTGTGTACCAGAAACGTTTTCTCGTCAACATAGGTGTTGATCTCTGTTCGTTCTGGTGTGACTGATATATTTTTTGATAAAATATATTCTGTACTACATGAACAATCGATTTGGTATAATAAATGCCAATATCAATCGATATTTCCTCACATACTGCAAAAATATTCCGGCCTTCTTCAATAAAGGCTATCGAAATTGAGTCGTTATTTTAGGTTAATTCCTACTTTTTCAGTTTTTTATTTCAAATTTTTATTTATTTTGAGAATTATTTATTGTTTTCTACAAATTCTAGCAATTTCTGGTGCATTCGGACCTTTATTTTCTATAATAAGGGTTATTTTCTGAATGTAAGGTGTTCTGTACAAATTATTGGTAATTTTGATAGATTATACAATTTTTTTTAAAAATTTTTATCGTTAATGATTTTATCGGTGCTTAGTTTACGTAATTTAACTAAATTAAAGAGCTTTTTTAAAAATATTTTCAAAAAATGTAGTAAAGTAAAAAATTACACAATGTTTTAATTATATGGCCACTTCAAAGTCGACGTATTTTCATAAAAACCGTTATTTATGGAAAAATTGCATGCAATAATTTTCCATTTTCACACTAAATCTCTTAAGTGCAGTATATCGAAGTGTTCTGAATTAAAAAAAAATTCAAAAATACTTCAAACGAATCGAGGGCTGGTCAAAAAATGTTTACCACAGTAAATGTTTTAATTCTGTGACCACCACTGTACATTTATGTGCAATTAGAAAATGTTCACAGAAAACTATTTGAAACAATTAACACAGATAAATTGAACAGTATGTTCGAGCCCAGTTAAGGATTATCGACAACAGAAATTTTAATTAAAGTGAAAATGCCTTTAAGGCAAGAAAGACACTTCAGAAAATATTGCAATTGTGCAAGTAAATCAATCTCAGGTGATTACCGATAACTTGTCGTATTATCGATGTAAGAAGCTGAGGAACGAACGGACGGATGGATGGATGGCTGTATTATTAATGAATACATTAACGTCAACAACAACAACAAGAAACGTCATGTAATTAAAAATGTAATTAAATTGCTTTTGAGTGTTTTAATGTTGTGAGAAAAAATCCAATTCAATATCACACGCAATTTGCAAAGGAGGTGGATGGGCTGGCAGGCGGACAGGTAAGCGGGAATTGTTGCTGTCTCAGTTGGCCCTGTTCATTGATGTGAAAAATGCACTGAGAATGCCAAACAAACAAAAAAACGGTTGCATATCCATATCCAATGAGGTTGCCTGAATTATATTGTTATGATAAGCCTGATGCATTGTCACCAAAAATTAATTACAGCCATGACGACGAAGTTTATGTTGTAGGGCATCATGAGACTTAAGCAAGACGAAAGCCCAAGAAGTGCATTGACAGTTACAATTATGATGAAGATGATGATGCCATCATCATCATCAACCAAAAGTCATGTTATTACAACAATTTATAACCGTTATGTGCCACACATTTGTTATGGTTATCATATCTTGGCATCTCCATCATATCATCGTGTCATCTGCACATTATCATTACTAAAGCCACAGCTACAATGGTAACCACACAGACGCATACCAACAACGTATGACAGAAATTATGAACATCAGAAGCACAAGACTGATGTTGCACCAAACACACATGGCTGTAAAAATTTATGGGGGATTATTGCGGGATAGTGGAGGAGGAGTAGGAAATTTCAGATTATTCTAAAAGCGGATAAAGGAAAATAGGGTACTTTCTTAAAATAAAAATTAAGGACCCGCAGAAGAGTCATGGATTTTTTAAAGAATATTTTTCACGCCCTCATAGAAGAGGCGTGGATTTTTTAAAGAATATTTTTCAAGCCACCATAGAAGAGGCGTGGATTTTTTAAAAGAATATTTTTTCAAGCCATCATAGAAGAGGCGTGGATTTTTTAAAGAATATTTTTTCAAGCCACCATAGAAGAGGCGTGGAGTTTTTAAAGATTATTTTGTCAAGCCAACATAGAACTGGAGTAGATTTTTTAAAATAATATTTTTTTCAAGCCGCCATAGAAGAGGCGTGGATTTTTTAAGGAATATTTTTTCAAGCCACCACATTTTATTGACCTTCACCGAGGTATAAGGAATATTTTTTCAAGCCACCATAGAAGAGGCGTGGATTTTTTAAGGAATATTTTTTCAAGCCACCACATTTTATTGACCTTCACCGAGGTATAAGGAACATTTTTTCAAGCCACCATAGAAGAAGCGTGGATTTTTTAAGGAATATTTTTTCAAGCCACCACATTTTATTGACCTTCACCGAGGTATAAGGAACATTTTTTCAAGCCACCATAGAAGAAGCGTGGATTTTTTAAGGAATATTTTTTCAAGCCACTATAGAAGAGGCGTGGATTTTTTAGGGAATATTTTTTCAAGCCACTATAGAAGAGGCGTGGATTTTTTAGGGAATATTTTTTCAAGCCACTACATTTTATTGACCTTCACCGAGGTCGTCTCAGGCTGCTGTTTGACATTTTCTTTGTGTACAAAGCTTTTGGCCTTAACGATTTAACGACACTATTGTTGGTTGGCTTTGGTGGTCACTTTTAATTTTTAATGTTGTTGTTAAATGGTGTCTTTATTGTGTTCTTGTTTTTTGGTAAGCTATTCTTGAAGCCCTGCTTGTTAATTGCATTTACCAGTTTGCTGTATTATTGATGTGGTTTTTTGTCCCACTTTGCAAGCAGTTTTTGAAGTTTTTGATTCTTTTCAGAGGTATTTCCTTCCTTATTGTTTTCATTTTCAGTTTTTTTTTTTTTGTTCAGCTTTTCAGTTGATAATTGTTGATGTTTTTAATGTTGCTCTTGAATTGCAGCGAGGCGTAATATTGCATGTCATTGTCCAGTAGTTACACATCGTATTAAACGCACATACTACATATCATAGGCGAGGGAGGGGGGTTTATGCACCCATTTACCATTATTGTTATTGAAAACGTTTGTTAACTTGGTGATAATGTGGTAGGAGAGAGGTGAAGGGGGAGGACGATTGGTTTCTGGTTTTCTGAGGCTGTTAACGTTGTCGGTCGGTAGTTTCATCGAGTGAAGTTACATTGAAAGTGTACACTTTTTTTGAGAAGAGCACTCATACGCACTTGCCTCGGTGGCCATTGTTGGGCACACGAATAAAACTAGAAGTGGATACCACCCACCCGAGGTCTAGTAGGCTAGCCTCTACACTGAACAAAAAACGATGCGTGAAGTCTGCATTGCAGTTCAGTAGACTGCATTGATGTGGAGCTCCAATGACCAAGCAAACGACCAACAACCAAGTCAACCTGATGCACAATGTCGATGGTCAATTGTTGATTACTGGCTGATGTTGCAACAACATCAATGAGTCGGTTGTAACAACATGTCATGTCACTGCAGCCGGGTTTTGTTTAGTTGGTATTTCATGCCTAACCAAGTAAGTCATTTGGCAGTAGCAGAAACCACTCTATCGAACAGAATATCGGTAATATCGATGCGAACGCACACACACACCGATACATACTCGAATGCATTTGCCAGAAACAATTATTGTAGACAGTGGTTAAAAATGGAAAAATATTGACAAAATATTAAAAAAAATTAAATATATATTTTGGTGGAGATTTTTTCGAAAATGTATATAAAATCTAAATCTGTAAAATACTTCAATTATGTTGTATATTTCTGGCGTTGTTTACACAGAGTCCCCACTGTCACTGAGACTTGCAATGAAAATCGAGAAAATCCGTTAGGCGAAAGTTTGTTTTTCGGCATAAGGTGTATATATTCTGAAAGTAAATTTCGAGACCTTTCAACTGATGTGGGTCTCCATACTGCGTTTATTTTAGTTTTTGCGAATAATTTCCATCTCTCTCTTTTTCGCCTAATTTCCTCCCTTCTATCCACTGTACCACCTAACCATTGGTTATGGTGTTTGACAAGTACGTTTAGATTTACAAAACTGTTGTCCATTAAACATGAAACCAAAACTACTCGACTTCAACAACATCGAACACTGGAGTGGCCAAAAATAGAGTGGGGCGGTGTGGGGAAGTAAGGTGGCAAAACACAACATATTGGACTTTAATAGAATCCTTTGTAATAGTAAATGCTTGTGTGAGTGTGTATGTGTGTGACTTTATTGAGAATATATATTTACTTCTTTGATATTGATCAAAGCATTGGGTTCATCGAATCAAGTGACACTTGTGTAGAAAACACCAACACACACACATCAACACATACTACTTCCACTAATAGTTCTCTTTGGAAAAGTTCAAAAATTTAATTAAACCAATGTCAATGAGTTGTTGGTTATCGAACTCAGACAAAATAAATCAAATCAAAAGGAAATGAATTCTGGGGAAAATTATTTTGTGATATCATTTATGGACAGAGATTAAACCTGTAAGGATAGGGACAAATTCGGTCGAGGTCGACTATATGATGCCCTAAACCGCATTGGGAATATATATACTCGTTTTTCTAGGCTCTACAAATCATATATAAAAAATCCACGGCTCACATATGACCTATTTTTAATCTCCGTATCGTATGATCTTGTAAATATGTTTTCTTTTTTGAACCAGGGCTCATTTAGACCTTAAAAAATATTTTTTGAAAAAATTCAATGCTCCTTAGGCCATGAAATCCAATGCCTCTTTTGGCTTTGATTTTTTTAATTTACGACTTTCATATAACTTGAAAGTTTCGTTGCTAAACAAACGTCGACTTCCAAGGTCCTGAGAAAATATTAGATTTAAAAAAAAATCATTGACACTGAAAAATATATAACTTTAACAAATACAGGTATCCCTTAGACCTTGAAAATAAAAAAAATATTTGACCTTCATAGACCTTAAAATATTTGTTTTTCATAGGCCCTAAACATATCCTTCTATAGGCTTTAAAATGTATTTATTTTTTTTTAATCTTTGAATTTCATAAACTCTAAATATAATTGTTTAAATAATCCACTTCACTTATAGGTTATAAGTTTTATTTTTTTAATCTCCGCATTTGATAGGCCCTGTAAAAATAATTTTTTAAACCTGGGCTCACGTGGGGCCAAAAATATTTTTTTTTAACACCAGGATTTTTTAGACCATAAACATATTATTATTTTTTAATAATTCACGCCTCTTAAAAGCTTTTATTTATTTTTTAATTTACGATGTTCATAAGACTTAAAAAAATCGTTGGCTTCCATAGGTCTTGAGAATTTTTTTTATAATATTCGAATTTTATTGGCCTCTTTTTAAATAATATTCCACATACATACTCCCTAAAGTTATTTGTACTTCATATGCCGTCTATATGTATAATATATATTAGTTTTTTAAAACAGGCTCACGTAGGCCCTAAAAAAAATTTTTAATCCACGGCTCCTTAGGAAAATATATGAAAAATATATTTTGTTGAATAACTCACGCTTCTTATAGGCTTTGATATTTTTTAAATTTACCACTTTTATAGGAACTGAAAACATCTTTTCTATAAAATATTCGACTACCATAGTTCCCGAGAATTTTTTTTTTTATTCGACTTTTATTGACACTGAAAAATATTTTTCCAACAAAATCCTTGATAATTGTGGGTCGCCATTTTTCATAAATCTATGACTCTCAAAGGCACTATTAGTATATATATATAGAATCACTTTCTGAGTCGATTTATGCATGTCCATCCGTCCGTCCGTCTGTTGGTGTGAAATTGTAAACAAAGTATAGGTCGCATATATAATCCGATTTGGATGAAATTTGGTACAGCTCATTTGTTTGGCCCAAGGACAAACCCTATTGAAATTGATAGTTTCGTCCGATTTTATGTAAATGGTGCACCAAAGTCCGTATATATCTTTCGATTTATACGAAATTTGGCATAGTGTACTGAATTGAGTGTAGAATGATGTGTGCTAAGTTTGGTGAAAATCGGTTCAGATTTAGATATAGCTCCCATATATAGTTTCGTCCGATTTTATGTAAATGGTCCACCAAAGTCCCTATATATCTTTCGATATTCACAAAATTTAGCATAGCGTACTGAGTTGCGCCTGGAGTGATGTGTGCCAAGTTTCGTGAAAATCGGTTCACATTTAGGTATAGCTTCTATATAGTTTCTTCCGATTTTATGTAGATGGTGCACCAAACATCCAATATTTTTCAGATTGAGTCAAAATTTTGCATAGCGTACTGGTCCTGATTGATGTATGCGCAGTTTTGTTGAAATCGGTTCAGATTTAGATATAGCTCCCATATATAGTTTACCCGATTATATGCAAGTGGTGCAACAAACTTCCAATATTTGTCCGATTGAGACAACATTTTGCACAGCCTACTAAATTAGGTCCTTTTTGATATTTATAAAGTTTTGTTGA
>NW_026888426.1:0-9709 GCF_032173495.1 Musca vetustissima | reverse complement strand
GTTATTATTATTACTGCATTTAATTTTATTTCGTAACCAGTTGGGTTTTTATTTCTCCATTATTGTAAAATTTCCAATTACTTTAATTAAAAAACCAGTAAGGAAAGTTCAAAAGTCGGACGGGGCCGACTATATGATACCCTTCACCACTATGGGTACATGCAAGACATGTTAATATCTACAATATCCTGTAGATATAGACATTTCGCATACATCAGTCGGGACCTAATTCAGTACTCTGTGTAAAATTTTGCTTCAATCGGACCAATATTGGGAGTTTGGTGCGCAATTTACCTTAAATCGGACGAAACTATATATGGGAGCTATATCTAAATCTGAACCGATTTCAACAAAACTTCGCATTCATCAATGACCTAATTTAGTACGCGGTGCAAAATTTTGTCTCAATCGGATAAATATTGGCAGTATGTTGCTCCATTTACATAAAATCGGACGAAACTATAAATAGCATATTTAGATATAAATCTGAACCGATTCCAACAAAATTTCTCATACATCAGTCGGGACCTAATTCAGTACTCTGTGCAAAATATTGCTTTAGTCGGACCACTATTGGGAGTTTGGTGCACTAGTTACATGAAATCGGACGAAACTATGCCAAATTTCATACAAATCGGATCATAAATGCGATCTGTACTTTGTTAACAAAAATACATGGACGGACGGACATGCATATATCGACTCAGAAAGTGATTCTATGCATATTCACAAATGGAACCATGGGTCTATCTCGATTATTTTTGCCTGTTACATACATATGCACAACGACACAATACCCTATACCACAGTGCGGTGAAGGGTATAAAAAGGTGGTTATAAGGGGACCACCCCTAAAAGGAGGCGAATATTAGTAATTTTTAGGAGGGAGGTTTGTTACCATATACGACTACAAAAAAACCAAATTACAAAGAATTTGGTTGAAAAACGCATTCAAGAACCCCAAAATGCCGAAAATTGGGGGGTACCCTTATATGGGGGCTACCCGAAAAAGTGGACCTATATTTATTATTTTTAGTGGAGATATTTGCTACCTAATAAGAACTCGATGTACTAAATTAAAGTCAATTCGGTCGAAAAATACGATCAGAACCCCCAAAATACCAAAAATTTGGGAGTACCGTTATATGGGGACTACCAGAAAAACTGGAACTATATTTATAATTTTTAGTGGAATAATTTGGTACACAATAAGAACCGAATGCACAAAATTTCAGAGAATTCAGTTATAAAACGAGCCCAAGAACCCCAAAATACCGAAAACTGGGGGTACCTTTATATAAGGGCTACCCGAAAAAATGGACCTATATTTATAATTTTTTGTATTCGGTTGAAAAACGCGCTCAAGAACCCCAAAATACCGAAAATTAGGGGGTACCCTTATATGGGAGCTATGCCTAAACGTGGACCGATTTTCTCCAATTTCAATAGGGTTCGTCCTTGGGCCAATTAAGTGACCTGTGCCAAATTTCATCCAAATCGGATCATAAATGCGACCTGTACTTTGTTAACAAAAATACATGGACGGACAGACGGACATGCATAAATCGACTCAGAAAGTGATTCTATGCATATTCTCAAAAGGAACCATGGCTCTATCTCGATTTTTGCCTGTTACAAACATATGCACAAAGACATAATACCCTGTACCACAGTGTGGTGAAGGGTATAAAAACATTCGCGTAAATTTTGTATAATCAAATATATTAAGCGAATTTAAATCAAATATTGAATATTGTTTCACTGATGTTCGATTAATCGAAAAACAACTTAAATTAGTCATTCAAACATTTTTTGCAGAAAACAGATTCTTTCATTTCCATTGAATAAAATATACGTGTGAGATTGCAATTTCACCATAAAATTTTTAAGCACCTTCCCTCTTTTTGTCATTGATAAAATTCCAGTGAAGAGATTGTTTGTTTTTTGTCTACTTTACAAATCGTCAGCTAAAATGCAAAAAGGCGTAACTAACAAAAAATTGAAAATTGACTTTTTGAATGAATATTGTGAATGTCAATAAACCACATGTGTTGACGAAGTTTTACACGTCTGCGGTAAAAAAAGGAGCTTCTATTAACAAAAAACAAAAAGACGTAACTACAAGTGGGTTTATTTGATAAATGCAAAAAGGCGTAACTAACAAGAAATTCACGTTTTTACTTAATTGTTATGACTGCCATTAAACTAAATAACTAAATTTGTTAAAAAAATTATAGTCTGTTATTCGTCATATGCAATATCACCCTGCCGGGCATACTTTTTCATTTCACATGACATGTTTATAGTTTTCATTCAAAACAGTTTTTTGCTTCTCCTACACAATTATGTTTTTGTTAGTTACGCCTTTTTGCATTTTAGCTAACGAAATTTAATTTGCGTTGAAGTGATTGGCAGAATGTTTATTATTTTTTTTTTTTTGGTTAAACAATGTTGGCATTAAAGTTATGTTGGTTGCAACCTCAAATCATAAATAAAAACCACAATATTTGTAAGTACTTTATATTGAAAAAGTTCAATCCGGTAAAATTGTTGTAAAATTCACGATAAAAAATGCATTTAATAACCAAACAGATTGTAACACCACGACCATGTCTCGAGTAGCTGTGCTGATAATAGTTAGGGAATGAATGATTCCCGAATTGTGTTTTGGACTGCTTATCTAGTGATGATATCGGTCACAAACGTAAAACACATTATAAATCGAAATGCATCAGATTACAGCATTATTTTAAATATTTCATGCAGAACACTATAAAAAAAAGAAATTTCACGAACTGGTATAATTGGCGAAAAAAGAAAAAAACAGTAAGGAAAGTTTAAAAGTCGGAAAGAGCTGGCTATATGACATCCTTCAGCACTTTGGGTATATATAAAATGCTCATAAGATTCTTATTGTTAGGCAAGTAAGATAAACAAAGCGTAACATGAGAGAAGCGTCGGAACGAACGATAACGGTCAGCAGCCAGGGCATGTTTCTTCCGAAATGGCTGAGTTCTTACAGTGTAAATCACTTCTTCGAAAAAATGTTTTACTGTAGATGCAGTACAGTTTCTACCGATTTTAATATTTTGAATACCCATGTCACACTAAAAGGTATTACCCTTTATTTGGTAACTCATTTATTAACGAGACTCTTTTGTTCATTCAGTCACGCGCCAATGTCTACGCAATAAAGTAGTTTGTTTGTCTATAAAAAACAAAATAAAATAAATATAAACAATTTGTAAACGTATTGTTTTTATTATTGAATTATTTGACTGTTTTTATATGCAGTACTGTTAACACTAAATCAGTATTTATAAGAGTGCCAACGAACTGTAAATTATCTAAACAATAAATTGTTTATAAACACACTGTGTGAAAATAAAATATTATTATGAGAAAATCTGGTGTGAAAATTATCTTCATTAGTGCAGCAAGAACAAGAAATAATAATAAAAAAACACGATTAGGAACACATTTTTTGTTGATGGGAAAAAGTAAAATATACACATATTGAATGTCTTCTTCACATAAAAAGATTTCCTAATCTTGAAGATCTTGCGGTAAAATTTAGTTATAAAAATTTAATATAATGGAATGATGTTAGAGCAAATATGAGTGAGCTCATATCTGTAGCGGAATTCTCCAGTTCATAATTTGATATACTTAATATAGCCTTTTTTGTCCGATTTCATGATATTATGCACCTAATACCTAGTGTTTGTTCCATTGAGATGAGATTTTGCCAATTGTACAGAATTAAGTCTAGTACGACATGTATTAAATTTTCATAACTCAGTTAAGTTTTATACATAGAACCCTCATATATGAGCAATATTGCCAATTTTTTAACATATCTGAAGCGGAGGTTCAACCCTTTATAACTCGGGAATTACTTAAGTATATGAAAAAAAGTGAATAGTTTTGGGTTAATTGGCCTGTCGTTGCAAACTTTTTATGATATTGACCTCCAAACTTTATTTTGGTGGAAGCTGTGTCTACTTTAAGGGACCCCCCCTTCAAGATTTTCAATGGGCTGGTAAATCAATACCAATGCTTGTTAAGGTTTGTAACTTTGCACATATATAATTGAAGATTTAAAAGAGAAGAAAAATAATTTACAAAAAATTTTTGTTTTTGTTTTGTTGTTGTTGTAATTAAAGAAAAGTCCTTATTTTTGATGGCGGGCATGATAACTCCTCACTGGAACATCGGAATCCGAAAATTCCAACGGTGTTAGAAAGAGTACATGTCTGGCTCTCGTATGAACTAGGATTATTGACTTCGCTCTAAAATTAACAAAATGGTGGACCTTTGAAAAAATAGTTGTGGAAAATCGCCGATTTTTTACCAAAAACCAAGTTAAAAAATAAGGAAGATCTTCACCGAGTGGCTTTATCCTAGTTCATACAAGAGCTATACACTCCCAGAGAAACGTTGCAAAATTTAGAACCAATTGGATTATTAGTTTTTGAGTTACCGTGCCCGCCATTCGCAAAAAAAATGTTTAGAGAAAAACGCGTTTAAAGTTTGAGAAGCCCTTCAGCCGTCACTTGATGCTGACACAATAAATCGTATATATCTTCAAGAGTTCTTGGATTTTCACTTGAAATTTTGTAGGGACATTCTTTAATCAGTGTAGGTTCGAATTATATCAACAAAAATTTTGACCCCGAGAATGGGGGTGGTCCCCTTAATTAACAAAATTTAAGGTGTTTTTTATAAAAATTTTTAACAAAATTTAAGGTGTTTTTTATAAAATATTTTTAAAAAAATTGAGGTAATCTACATATTCACACTATGTTTTAATTAATTGGCCACTTCAAATTCGATGTTTTTTCATAAAAACTTTATTTTTGGAAAAATTTCATACAATAATTTGCTTTTTTTCACACTATTTCTTAAGCGCAATATATTTAAGTGTTTTGAATTAATTTTTTTAAATACTTCCAACGAATCAATGGCTGATCAAATAATTTTTACCACAGTTAATGTTTTAATTACGTGACCACCACTATATATGTTACGTTTATTAACTAAACACAATTAATTTTTTTGATTTAAATATCATTAGCCTTGAACACAATTTTCAATAATAAAGCCGCACACAAATTGGAATAAATTTCATTGTAAACTTTTATTTATTTTGTTTTTATACCCCTTAGTAAATTCGAAAGGCGAACAAATAAAACCACTAACAATGTCGGCCAATTAATAAACAACATTGTCAATTGTTGGTTGGAACGATCTCGTCACATCCTTTGCACATTACTTGTTAGCTGGTCCCACGAAGAACGATAACTGTTTGGCGCCCAATGTTAAATGCCAGCAATGGGTACAAGCGGCGAATTAGCGTTGATATTGACGGCGGGTTAAGGGGAAAGCTGGAATTAAATTAGCACAATGACAGATTAATATTTAAATCAATATCACTACGACGTTTGAATAATTAAACGAAAAGGTTGGGTAAATATAAAAATACTAATAAATTACAAAATTCCTTTAAAATTCCATTAAAAAAAAATTGAAAAAAAATTTTGCGAGCACATTCATGATTTTTGGTACATAGGTTAAGGAAAATATGCTGATTCAAAATCTGTTCTCGTTCACAAATTCGGATGCTGCGCACAAAATTATAGCGGTTTTAAATCTTGCATTTCAAATATTAATTAAATTCAATACTATTTGTTGTAATTTGCGAATTTCTTGACAAATCGTTAAACACATTTGCTTTCTTTACATACTAGTCAAATCACATTGAAATAAGGTTTCATAGTCGCGAAAAACAAATAAAAGGATGACAACATCTGAAAATAAAATAAATTAATTTTTGAATTGCCACAAAATGTTTTTTTTTTCAATTTTTTATACCCTCCACCATAGTATGGAGAGTATATTAATTTTCTTTTTCCGTTTGTAACTCATCGAGATAATCATTTCCGACCCTATAAAGTATATATATTCTTGATCAGCGTAAAATTCTATGAAGATATAGCCATGTCCGTCTGTCTGTCTGTTGCAATCACTCTAGCGTCTAAACGAATTGAGATAGATCGCCAAAAGTCGTCTTTTTTCTGCAGGCAGGTCAAGTTCGAAGATGGGCTTTATCGGTCCACGTTTAGGCATAGCTCCCATATAAGGGTACCCCCCAATTTGCGGAATTTTGGGGTCCTTGAGCGTGTTTTTCAACCGAATTCGCTGAAATTTGCTACATTGGGTTCTTATTGGGTACTTAATATCTCCACAGAAAATTATAAATATAGGTCCACTTTTTCTGGTAGCCCCCATATAACGGTACCTCCAAATTTTCAGTATTTTGGGGGTTTTGACCGTATTTTTCTGCCGAATTAGCTGTAATTTTGTAGGTTGAGTTCTTAATAGGTACTAAATCTCTCCACAAAAAATTATGAATAAAGGTCCATTTTTTCGGATAGCCCCTATATAAGGGTACCCAAAATGTTTGGTATTTTGGGGTTCTTGAGCGCGTTTTTCAACCGAATTTGCTGCAATTTGGTATTTTGTAGTCGTATATGGTAACAAATCTCCCTACCAAAAATTATTAATATTCCCACTCTTTTTGGGGTAGTCCCCATATAACCCCCTTTTTATACCCTCCACCATAGTATGGAGGGTATATTAGTTTTGTTTTTCTGTTTGTAACGCATCGAAATAATCATTTCCGACCTTATGATGATTTAGCCATGTCCGTCTGTACGTCTGGCTGTCTGTTGCAATCACTCTAGCGTCTAAACGAATTGAGATAGAGCCTCAAAATTTTGCATAGAGTCTTTTGTCTGCAGGCAGATCAAGTTCGAAGATGGGCTATATCGGTCCACGTTTAGGCATAGCTCCCATATAACCGAATTCGCTGAAATTTGGTACATTGAGTTCTTATTGAGTAGCAAATCTCCCCACTAAAAATTATAAATATAGGTCAATTTTTTCTGGTACCCCCCATATAACGGTACCCCTAAATTTTCGGTATTTTGGGGTTCTTGAGCGCGTTTTTCAACCGAATTCGCTAAAATTTGCTACATTGGGTTCTTATAGGGTACTAAATGTCTCCAGAAAAAATTATAAATATAGACCTAGCATTTAGACCTAGCCCCTCTATGGAGGTTCCAGAATAAGTGGGCCGATATTCCCCATTTTCGAATTTGAACTAGGATTGGAAAAAATAATAAGATGGACAAAGTTTGGATGAAATGTAAATTTTTTGAAACGGATTTGGTCCAAAGAAACATGGGGTCTAGAACCAATATTTCGAGTAGCCACATTTTCACCTTGTTAAAGTGTATATTCCCTCAATAGCGGTAAATCTGAGGGTATAATTATTCATTAAAAATTTCTGATTTTTTTATTTTTGTTTACATAATCCCTTTTTTGGAAATGTCGGTATAGGTCCACTTTTTGGTATGTTCCCTATATTTTCATTTCTAGTACCTGTCAGTATATCTATGGTGGAGGGTATCCAAAGTTCGGCCCGGCCGAACTTAACGCTTTTTCAATTGTTTATATTAAAATAGTTATCTGATTTATTCCGCGTTTTGAGTTTGGTTCTAAGACTCTGATGCAATCATTTCATCATGCGGAGGAGATAAAAAACTAGAACTTGACGTACGATATTGAACTATAGCCGCCTTTAGGCCTAGCCCCTGTGTGAAGTTTCCAGAAGAAATGTACTAAGTTTGGAAGATATAATAAAATGGGCAAAGTTTGAATAAAATCTATATATTTTGAAACGGATTTGGTCCAAAGTAACATGGGGTCTACAACCAATATTTCGATGAGACACATTTTCACGGTATTAAAGTGTATACACCATCATTAAACATAAGGCTGAGGGTATAATTATCCATTAAAAATTTCTGAAATTTGTATCTTCTACAACACGTGACGATTTCTTCTACAAATTCTTTTAGATGATTGTTAAATATCGGTAGAGGAATCTACCTGTTAAGAGTTTGGACTTTAAAAATTACCAAATATATTGCAGTTACAGTATATGAATATGATCAACATTAAAAAGCATACAGTTCGCGTATTAGTTGTAATCAGTTGATGCGCATACGGTTTTTGTATAAACCGAATCAATATCTTCCAATAATTATGCATTTTTCGAGGTTTCATTAAGCGGCCAACGTGCATACGATTTTCATGCGCATCCGATTTCAGTAATCTCCTATGAATATACACAAAAGGATACCTATTTTAAAAGGATCGGTTAAGAACGGATGTGCCTCCATATTATTCGCGTATCGATATATTTTTGACCTATTTTCATACAAATATGATAACACAAGAATGATTGTATGTGAAATCAATTCGAAGAAAAACGCAATTATATACGTGAATTTGTCAAAAAATTTTTTTGCATTTTTTCCCACATTCAAGGTACCTATATCCGCCGTTTTATTGGGCGGAATTGAACATGGATGGGCTCATTAGATCCGGCACGTAAAAAACTAAAATCACGCGGGGTTCCACGGAATTTGAATGGACTTTCTTAATTTTAGACTCAAAAAATTTACGCACCAAATTTTCGTCTTTAAAACCCAATTGCAAAGAAGCTACGGTGAGCACATTCATGAGATATACACTAAACGAAGTGCAATCACGAGTTTTACAATCGTATAATTAGTTTAGCCCATTATCTAGTTTCGCGTCCTGATTATAAGAGAAATTCAAAAAACACCGAAAATCCGTCTTCAAAATGTCAGCATCCGTTTTGGTTGGATGCAGTGATTATATCAAAAAATCATACATTAGAACCACATTGTCCATGGGGTATTCTTCAACTTAGTCACAGATCACATAAACGTGCGTTGTGTAGTTTAGCCCTTTCCTACCCATTTTTCTACATTACCGCCATCACAGCTTCCACCCAACTTATTATTTAATACCAATATTTTAAGATTTTGACAAGAACACTTCATTTTATAGAAATGAATTTAAATTATATGCAATATGTTCATATTTCGCGAGTTATAAGCTTGCAAACCTCAGTTTCAAGGAATTTAAAAGATTTTTGTAATTTCCCATATATATATATATATTAAAACTAGCGGGACCCGTGGCGCTTCGCTGCCCCTGCTGAAGTTATCAAATTTAAATTTAGATATGATCAATTAGTTATAATCCTATATACAGCTGCAATATTTACTTAATTTCACGAAACTTTGCACACATCATTCTAGACTTAATTCAGTACGCTCTGCTAAAATTCGTGCAAATGAAAAGATTTCCAGGTACTTTGGTGCATCAGTTAACTAAAATCGGGCGAAATTATATGGGAGCTATATCTAAATCTGAACCGATTTTAATGAAACTTAGCACACATTATTATAGACGCAGTTCAGTACGCAAATGCCAAATTTCGTTCAAATCAAAAGATATAAAGGGTCTTTGGTGCACCAATTAACATAAACCGGATGAAAATATATATGGGAGCTATATCTAAATCTAAACCGATTTTCACGAAACTTGGCACACATCATCCTAGACTTAATTCAGTACGCTGCGCCAAATTTCGTGCAAATCGAAACACATATAAGGACTTTAGTACACAATTTACCTTAAATCGGACGAAGATATATATGGGAGGTATATCTAAATCTGAACCGATTTTCACGAAACTTAACACACATCATTCTAGACCTTATTCATTACGCTTTGCCAAATTTCGTGTAAATCGAAAGATTTATAG